>NC_037671.1:65679309-65729926 GCF_003255815.1 Theropithecus gelada | reverse complement strand
ATAAGAAAGAATATAGAAACAAGGTACTGAGTAGAAGGTTACATGTGGGAAAAGAAAGTTTGTTTTGCATTGCATTCTTTCTGCTGACGTGAGGTTTATGGAGTATAAATAAAGTGAGGCGGAGGCTCTGAGTGCAGCTGCCATGTTCTCTGTGTGTCTTTGTCTTTGTGTGTGTTCTTTCATTCTCCACCACCCCCGGTGCGGCCCCCAACAACTAATAGAGGTGAAAAGCAAAATAAGTATATGTCCTCTAAAGGAGACTATTGCAGTGATCTGCTATAGCAGTAGGAAGGGAGTACTCATTGTTACAGGATAGAATAAAATGGATAACATTTGGAGAAATACCTAATGCAGGTGACGGGTTGATGCGTGCAGCAAACCGCCAGGGCACGTGTATATCTATGTAACAAAACAGCACATTCTGCACATGTAACCCAGAACTTAAAGTATAATAATAAAAAAATAATAGGTAGCTTTATTGAATTCACAGATGATCTGCTCATTAAAAAGCTAGAAATGATCATATAAATTTGAAAATTCAACTCATATTTTGATTTTCAAGGTTAAAAATTTTGTATTGTAAAAAGAATAGAATAAGTTCTCTTCCTTCATATTCACTTTATAGTTAAAAATTTATTTATTTACTGACTATAGCAAGAAGCAAGAAAGTAAAAATAAACTATTAAGCTATTTAGTTAACTTGATTTCTCTCTCTCACTCTGTATGTACACACACACACAAATATAGATACACAGATATATATATATATTTATATATACACAGATATATATGTGTGTGTGTGTGTGTGTGTGTGTGTGTGTGTATATATATATATATTTTTTTTTCAATGAAAACAACCCTGGAGTAACTTTTCCCTTAATTATCTTGAATAGGCAGGGGAAAAAAAAAAAAAAAAAAAAAAAGACAAGCAAATAAACAAACAAAAACTATCTTGGCACCTTTTACAATATATTAACTACTCAATAGACACTTTCCCAATTATCCACCATGTCGTTTAACCAGTAGGCAGAAACATTTCTATGGAGAAAAAAAAGAAAAGAAGTGTCTGCCCAAGAGCATTCTGATTCTAAAATTGTGCAATGTGTATAACTGTTATTCATTATCATTATGCATTGAAAATTTGCCTCACTAAGTGCTACATCTATATATTTTGAGCATAAATTATAGAAGCATTAATAGAAGATATGCAAGAACACTTACTCCAAATTATGTCTTTTTGTCAAAAACAAGATACTAAGTGCATATTACCTAGTACTATTTGCTCAAATTTCTTAACAGAAAACTATTTAAATTAATACATTCTTTAAAAACTGTCATTGCTGAAAAAATTTTGTTCTTCCTATGATGTGCTTTTTCTAAATAAGTCTAATAATTTGTTGCACATAGAGTTGACTTTCCTTTAAAATATTGAGGAAAAAATGAATAATATATATTTACACGTAGAATTGGTAGCTGTACTTGTGAGTTAAGAGTTTTCAGTGACAACTGCTCTAATGAACAAACAGTAAATTATTTGGATCTGTCATAATTCGCTAGGTGAATAATCTGCTTTTGATACCTCCCTAAATATGTATTAACACAAGATACTGCAATGACTATAAAGAGGAAATCATAGCAAATAAGTTCACCATATATATTTAAAGAGTTTTCATCTGGTAGAATGTATTGTTTCAGTTTTAAGGCGTGTCTTTCAAGGATGCTTTCAAATATATATATTTTTTTAATTTGAAAAAGAGAAATGAAGGGTCTGTTAATTGTTTAGGAACACTAGATAATAACAATATCCATTATCTGGGAAAAAATGTGTTGTTTTATTGAATCTCTAGTTTAGATTAGTACACTAGTTATTTCACTTTGCCTTTTTACATATAGTTCATTATATTGATCGTAACCAATAATATAAAGGAATAAAAGCAATCATGTTGATCAACTTACATTTTAATACCACTAAAAGAGCTCCAGAATTAATGTATCAACAACATGGATAAATGATGCATACATTTATAGACCTATGATTGGAACTGTGTATATTTTGCATCTATTTCTAGATCGTAGGACTAATCTTGCTTTTATCTACTGTGGGAAGCCCATGTTAAATATGAGCTCTGTCCTTGGATGGAAAAGAAGTCAGCTGAATTGCACTTAGCTTTGCCTAATATGAACATATTCACACATATATATATATATTCGGCAGCAAAAGCTACACCACAGGATCTTAGCTGAACATGCATATCATCACAATTTTTGATAGCTTTTATATATTTGCACTTTTTTATAACTTCTATGAATAGTTGTTATTGACCATTTTTAAAATTATTTTTAAGTGAAATGTTGATTTTTTTTTTCACTTTTGTATTATCAGAGTCTATTATACCACCTAGTAAATAGTAGACTACAACTGTAGTTTCATTTCTATCCCTATTTCTGTCTATTATGGATTCCAGAATATTTACATTTTATTAACGGAGAGTAAAAACATATGCAGAAATCCAAAATGTCTTCAAATCAAATTATTCACATCATAGTACTACTACTAATAATAATAATTAAAGACCAAAAATAATTCATCATATTATGCAATCCTTGTAAATTTGTGAGATAACATTATTATCTCCATTTTACATATGAAAAGTTTACAACTCAGGAAATGTAGTTGGATTATGTACATTAAGTAGCCAGGAAGTAAGTCATAATTTCAAGTAAGGTTCTTCAACTTCTAAATGCTTGCTTTTAAAAATATGTCTAACTGATATTTATAAGGAAAGAAATTTTCTATTAAATAATTTTTGCCACTATCTAAATTAAATTTTCTCATCCAAGTAAAGACATGAGTTTTATCTCTCAACTAAATTTGTTTGTCTGGTGTGATCAGTAAATGAATTTCCTTACCTCCACCAGATCAAAAATGTAAAAAGCCAAATACCCAGTGCCAAGAATTTTTAGAATAGACTATTCATCTGTAGAACATATATCTATTTTCTATGATTTATAACATCACTATCTTCTTAAATTACTTTTCAAATTTACACATTTTTAATTTGAAACACTATTGTTTTATTCATCATTTACTCATGAAAATTTTACTGAGTCGACAATGATAAAAGAAGAAAGTTATGGCCATCTCAAGCTAGATAAGTCCTGACCTGCAAAGCAGCTGAGAGGATTTGTAAAACTTGAATATAGATTTAATACTTGAGAGAAGACCAAATAAAATAAATCTCAGAGTTCAATTAAAAAGCATGATTATATTTTTCTAAATATAATCATTTCTAAAATAACTATTTAAATCTTATTATAAATGCCTACCTTACACTATGTATACAATGTATGTTAAAAATATTTTTCAATAAACTCTTGAAAATAAATCTATGTGGAAGGAATATTCTTTATGAATATTCTTTTTAAAATTTACAAATAAGTATTTAAGTAATTATTATCCTTTGGTCTGGAATATTATGGGATTTGGGTAGAGTCACGCTGTCATAAAATGCAGTTCCAAAACTAGAAGTTTTTTTCTGGTTAACACTTTTCCACATCAGCTGTCATTTGTAATCATTTTCACACTTGGCAGTTTTGCATCCTGTCTTCCCTGAAAGTCTTCATTCAGAATATTCATGGCTTTTTTCCAGGGAGAAAAAAAAAATCTAACTTTTCTTCTACTTTAAATGGTTTCCCTCATATGCATGCATGTCTGCACTAGTCAATAGGTCTAATTTTCACTTTAGAGGCCATTGAGCTGCTCCTCTGTCAGTATGATCCATTAGAATTTGAGGAAAGCTGATCAACACAGCAAACAGACTCACTCATTTGATGTTTTCCCATTTTGCTGATACACAGCATTTAACTGACATCAGCATCGTGTGACAAAATTGCTTCCAGCCTCATTTAAACAGCTGCACATTGGAAGAGGGTTAAATGATGGGCTTTAGAAAGTTGGTGAGGCTTAAGTTTGAAGATATATAAATTCACCTGGAGAAAAACTAGTTTTAGAAATATGATTCCTGTTTATCCTGTTTATTGTTGTTTGGGCTGAAGAAAATGGGTTAAAATAGAGTCTGATGAACGATGCACAGCATGCTTTTGTTCAACCCTATGGCTTCAGCCAATAGGCTCTGACCTTCCACCTCAGGGCTTACAGCCTCTGTGATTGATCTTCTTAGGCTAAAGGATTTGAAAGAACTCTTTGCTGTGCACTTATTTCACAGCCATGCCACATCCCCAGACAATGCAACAACCACTGCTGTTTCTTTTTCATTGATGTTCAACTGTCTCTTTTTCTTCTTTCTTTATTTTCCTCGCACTAGTGCCAACCCACACAGATTCCATTATCATTGTTAAAAATTGCCATTTTTGAATGTTAGTAGTAGCAGCATTTCTTTGTTCTCAAAACATCACAAAAACACATTTATATTGTAACATATGTCAAATCAGAGGAAACTGAGAATACTACTGAGAAGTCAATTTACCATATTATTGAGATTTTTCTTTTAATACATTCTGACTTTTCAACTTGCTTATCAATTTTCACAGCCTGAAAAATAAATTTTACTGTAAAATAATAACAGTGTTGAAATGATTTTCTCAAAAGTTCAGAATAATTTTTTGGGGTAACATCTTTCAAATATTTCCCCTTTAAAATCTATTTAAAAAAAAAAAAAAAGAAGAAGAAGAGTTTTCTTACAGAGCTCTCTGCAGTACTAAATGCTCCATCTAGTGGCATAATTGAACCCTGGTAAAACTTACTATACTTGAAATAAAGTTTGTTTACCTTATAGACTCAATGAGGTTTGTGTTAAGACAAAGGTGCTGAGAACTACAGTTTCAAAATATATGAAATTCATGTATCTTTTACTTATGAATATTTTATTTGTAATATCCTAACATTTTGCATTATAAATACTTATACTATAAATTTATTTAATGCATTTAAACAGAGTGATGAGATATTTTTACTAGCAATCTGAAATAAGAAAATAGTGGATATTTATGTAAATAACATTTATGTAAGCTTTATATGGATTTAAGTTCTAAAAGTGAATTAATTCAAACATTTTTAAATGAAAAATATTTTAAATATAACATTTACCATTTGTCCTTAGTCTTTATCAAACTAAAGATTTCCTTAAATGTAACAATAATTTAAAATTAATCACCAGTTTAACTTTGATCATGACTCCAAGGTATAATTATCTACGTCAGGGATAAGCACAATTTTAATCCAAAGGGTCAGATTGTCAACAGTCAACAAAGGGTTGACTTTGTGAGTTCATAAAATGTATTCTTCTTTACTTTATTCCTGTGGTGGTGGTTGTTTTGTAACATTAAAAATAAATATTTCTAGAAAAAGAAACAAAGTTGTAGTTCTTGGGCTGTAAGAAAACAGCTGGGGCTATCAAAAACTACACAAGCCATAGTTTGCCAACTCTTGGTCTAATTTATTATGTTTCAAATATAATTACTTTTGCGACTGTTCAAAAACTAATGATAAATTAACATTATCATATTAATTCTTTTGATTTCTATTTCAAAAATCATTATTGGGATGACTATGTAGTTGTGACTATCTTATAAAAGAAAATTTTAACATTGCATTCTACAGAGTACATAACTTTTAAAATTTAGAGTGCCAAGATATGTGGGATAACATGACAGAAAGTTGTCAAACTTGAAAGAAAACTGAAGTGGGTATAAGTAAAGTTTAAAATAATACTATGGCATTAGGAAGAACAGGTCTTTTGACCAATAAACAGGTACAGACAGTTGTGTTACCTCATGCCTATAAACTCAGCACTTTGGGAGGTCAAGGCAGGAGGACTGCTTTAGGCCAGGAGTTCAAAACCAGCCTGGTCAACATGCGATGCTGTCTCTACAATAGAAAATTTTAAAAATTAGCCAGGCATAGTGGCAGGCATCTATAGTTCCAGCTACTCAAAAGGCTGTGGTGGGAGGATTACTTGAGCCCATGAGTTTGTGGCTTCAGTGAACTATGATCAACTCTACTGAAGCCCATTAAAAAAATTAATACAAGTCTAAGTTTTTGTTTAAGAAATTATTAGTTTGTAGGAGTTGCAATAAATGATATTTTATCTCTTTGTATGTAAAAATTTATTCACATAGTTGTGCACTATACAGCGGGCATAATGATTTTTAGTCTTTCTGAGCACTGGTGATAGCATTTTCTTGACCTTAAGGTCAAGCATGGTTATGTGAATTGCTTTGTTCCAAAAAATGTGAATAGAATTGAATTATGCCATTTTTGAATAGAAGCTGTCAAACTAAAAACAAACAAAAACCAGAAAATAGCCAGGTGCTGTATGACAAATCCATTTGTAGCTCTAGTATGGAGAACTCAATTTGAATGGATTATTGCAGAGGGAGGGGTGAAGGGTAGAAGGGACCATTGCAATAGGAGGATGGAAATTATTGCAATAGGGAGAACGTTCAGAACATAAGCTTTGAAAGTGTCTCAAAGGTTGGACATTATCTTTTCTTTTAGAGGGAGGAGTAATGAGGCTAGAAAAAAACAAGTGTTGAAAAATAGAATGCATTAGAGTTGCATGATTGGATAGTAGATCCAATAATGTTTTACCCTGAGGCCAGTTTATTCTTCTTAGGGACTTTTAAGAAGAGGTTGCATCCTGGCTCAGGCTGAGGGTGTGCCAAAGCTCAAGAGCCTGGGGAAGGAGAGACTCTTTAATCAAAGTTTGGCTAACAAGCATTATTTCTCAATTGATCAGTGGGGACAAGCAGTTCAGCTTATCATTTATAAAGTATAAAGAGTGGGAATTTCGAGGATCAGAGTCTGATTTGGTCAGAGTTAATGACGGGGGTTTATCTAAGTTGTATCTAAATTGTGCAGGGGAAGGATGTTTCTTTGCAGTATGCTGTTTCCTAGAACACAAAGAATAGAGGATTTCTTCAGTTGCCCCTGTTTTCCAGAATGGAGGTGCTCAGGTAAAATGTAAAATTGTCACAGCATCTAGTTGCCAGTGCCAATTAATTGGGAAACACCAAGCTGAAAGAGGATTAGTATTCCCATGACATAAAATCAGAATCAAGTATGTATTGGGTGAATGAAAAAGCAAAATAAATAAATTATTTGATTGCTTGCAATTACAAAACTGTTATTTTGGGTTCACCTTTTTGAAAAGTCTCTGGACACATAATCATGTTAGTTGACTTCTTATGATTCGCTGAGCTTAAGTTTTGTTTCTGTCTAAAGAAAACATTTACCAGGAATGCCCCATAAAGTTTTGCTCATGTTCTCAGTTTAAACATGCTTAAGGTTCTTTGTAAGACCTAGATGGTGAGGTCAGGAATTTGAAACAACATGGTGAAACCCCATTTCTACTAAAAATGCAAAAATTAGCCTGCTTGGTGGCAGGTGCCTGTAATCCCAGCTACTCAGGAGGCTGAGGCAGGAGAATTGCTTGAATGCAGGAGGTAGAGGTTGCAGTGAGCCGACATCCCGCCATTGCACTCCAGCTTGGGAGACAAGAGCAAAACTCTGTCTCAGAAAAAAAGGAAAAAAAAGAAAAGAAAAGAAAAGAAAAGGAAAAAAAAAACAAAAAAAAAACATGTAGGTGGTTTTGTTTGCCCAGGAATTTTTCAAGCTCAGCCTCCATTTTAATCTTGCTTTAACACTTGAGAATAAAATTTGAAAATTAATAGATGGTGCTCAATAGTATCTTTTTCTTATTATTTTCTTATGCACCATCCCCATTGAAAGGGGAAAAGAATATGTGTTTCTGATAGCTGTGATTGGCAGACCTCTGAGCCAAAGCTAAGCCATCATATCCCGTGAGCTGCAGGTACACATCCAGATAGCCCATTCCTGCCTTAATTGATGACATTCCACCACAGAAGAAGAGAAAATGGCTTGCTCCTGCCTTGACTGATGACATTACCTTGTGAAATTCCTTTTCTTGGCTCATCCTGGCTCAAAAGCTCCCCCACTGAGCACCTTGTGACCCCCACCCCTGCCAGCCAGAGAACAACCCCCTTTAACTGTAATTTTCCTTTACCTACCCAAATCCTATAAAATGGCCCCACCCCTATCTCCCTTCCCTGACTCTCTTTTTGGATTCAGCCTATCTGCACCCAGGTGACTAAAAAGCTTTATTGCTCACACAAAGCCTGTTTAGTGATCTCTTTACACGGACATGCATGATATTTTTGTGCCGTGACTCAGATCGGGGGACCTCCCTTGGGAGATCAATCCCCTGTCCTCCTGCTCTTTGCTCCATGAGAAAGATCCACCTACGACCTCGGGTCCTCAGACTGACCAGCCCAAGGAACATCTCCTCAATTTTAAATCCGGTAAGCGGCCTCTTTTTACTGTCTTCTCCAACCTCTCTCACTATCCCTCAACCTCTTTCTCCTTTCAATCTTGGCGCCACACTTCCATCTCTCTCTTCTCTTAATTTCAGTTCCTTTCCTTTTCTGGCAGAGACAAAGGAGATGTGTTTTATCGGTGGATCCAAAACTCTGGCGCTGGTCGTGGACTTGGAAGACAGTTGTCCCTTGGTGTTTAAACATGCAGGGATGCCTGCCTGATTATTCGCCCACATTTCAGAGGTGTCTGATCACCCAGGGACATCTGCCTTGGACCTTCACCCTTAGCAGCAAGTACCACTTTTCTGGGGGGCAAGAACCCCCTAGCACCTTCTCTCCATGTCTCTACTCTCTCTTTTCTCTGGGCTTGCCTCCTTCACTATGGGCAAACTTCCACCCTCCATTCCTCCTCCTTCTCCCTTAGCCTGTGTTCTCAAGAACTTAAAACCTCTTCAACTCACACCTGACCTAAAATCTAAATGCCTTATTTTCTTCTACAATGCTGCTTGACCCCAATACAAACTCGACAGTAGTTCCATATAGCCAGAAAACGGCACTTTCGATTTTTCCATCCTACAAGATCTAAATAATTCTTGTCGTAAAATAGGCAAACAGTCTAAGGTGCCATACGTACAGGCATTCTTTTACACATTGGTCCCTCACTAGTCTCTGTTCCCAATGCAACTCGTCCCAAATCTTCCTTCTTTCCCTCCTGCCTGTCCCCTCAGTCCCAACCCCAAGCGTCGCTGAGTCTTTCTAATCTTCCTCTTCTACAAACCCATCTGACCTCTCCCCTCCTTGCCAGGCCGAGCTAGGTCCCAATTTTTCCTCAGTCTCTGCTCCCCCACCCTATAGTCCTTTTATCACCTCCCCTCCTCACACCCAGTCTGGCTGACAGTTTCATTCTGCGACTAGCCCTCCCCCACCTGCCCAGCAATTTCCTCTGAAAAAGGTGACGGGAGCTAAAGACATAGTCAAGATTAATGTTCCTTTTTCTTTATCTGACCTCTCCCAAATCAGTTAGCGTTTAGGCTCTTTTTCATCAAATATGAAAAATCCAGCCCAGTTCATGGCTCATTTAGCAGCAACCCTGAGACGCTTTACAGCCCTAGACCCTAAAATGTCAAAAGACCATCTTATTCTCAATACACATTTTATTACCCAATCTGCTCCTGACATTAAATAAAACCGCACAAATTAAATTCTGGCCCTCAAATCCCACAACAGGACTTAATTAACCTTGCCTTCAAGGTGTACAATAATAAAGTAAAGGCAGCCAAGTAGCAATGTATTTCTGAGTTGCGATTCCTTGCCTCCACTGTGAGAGAAACCCCAGCCATATCTCCAGCGCACGAGAACTTCCAAATGCCTGAACCGCAGCAGCCAGGCATTCCTCCAGGACCGCCTCCCCCAGGAGCTTGGTACAAGTGCCGGAAATCTGGCCACTAGGCCAAGGAATGTCCAGAGCCCAAGATCCCTCCTAAGCCATGTCCCATCTGTGCAGGACCCCACTGGATATCAGACTGTCCAACTCACCTGGCAGCCACTTCCAAAGCCCCTGGAACTCTGGGCCAAGGCTCTCTGACTGACTCCTTCCCAGATCATCTCCATTTAGCAGCTGAAGACTGACATTGCCCGATCACCTCAGAAGCCTACAGGACCATCACAGATGCTCTAGGTAACTCTCACAGTGGAAGGTAAGTCCGTCCCCTTCTTAATCAATATGGAGGCTACACACTCCACATTACGTTGTTTTCAAAGGCCTGTTTCCCTTGCCTCCATAACTGTTGTGGGTATTGATAGCCAGGTTTCTAAACCTCTTAAAACTCCCCAAATCTGGTGCCAACTTGTACAACATTCTTTAATGCACTCCTTTTTAATTATCCCCACCTGCCCGGTTCCCTTATTAGGCCAAGTCATTTTAACTAAATTGTCTGCTTCCCTGACTTTTCCTAGGCTACAGCCACACCTCATTGCCACCTTTTCCCCCTGTTCAAAGCCTCCTTCGCATCCTCCCCTTATATCTCCCCACCTTAACCCACAAGTATAGGATACCTCTACTCTCTCCTTGGTGACCAATCATGCACCCCTTACCACCTCATTACAGCGTAATCACCCTTACCCCACTCAATGATAGTATCCCATCCCACAGCACTCTTTAAAAGGATTAAAGCCTGTTATCACTCATCTGTTAGAGCATGGCCTTTTAAAGTCTGTAAACTCCCCTTACAATTCCCCCATTTTGCCTGTCCTAAAACCAGACAAGCCTTACAGGTTAGTTCAGGATCTGCACCTTATTAGCCAAATTGTTTTGCCTATCCACTCTGTGGTACCAAACCCATATACTCTCCTATCCTCAATACCTCCCTCCACAACCCATTATTCTCTTCTAGATCTCAAACATACTTTCTTTACTATTCCTTTGCACTCTTCGTCCCAGTCTCTCTTTGCTTTCACTTGGACTGACCCTGACACCCATCAGGTTCAGCAAATTACCTGGGCTGTACTCCTGCGAAGCTTCACAGAGAGCCACCATTGCTTCATTTGAGCCCAAATTTCTTCCTCGTCTGTTACCTATCTCAGCATAATTCTCATAAAAACACACGTGCTCTCCCTACTGATCGTGTCTGGCTAATCTCCCAAATCCCATCCCTTCTACAAAACAACAACTCCTTTCCTTCCTAGACATGGTTAGTGCAGTCAGAATTCTTATACAAGAGCCGGGACCGCGCCCTGTAGCCTTTTTATCCAAACAACTTGACCTTACTGTTTTAGCCTACTAGCCCTCAAGTCTGCGTGCGGCAGCCACCCCTGCCCTAATACTTTTAGAGGCCCTCAAAATCACAAACTATGCTCAACTCACTTTCTACAGTTCTCATAACTTCCAAAATCTATTTTCTTCCTCCCACCTGACGCATATACTTTCTGCTTCCCAGCTCCTTCAGCTATACTCACTCTTTGTTGAGTCTCCTACAGTTACCATTGCTCCTGGCCCTGACTTCAATCCGGTCTCCCACGTTATTCCGGATACCACACCTGACCCTCATGACTGCATCTCTCTGATCCACCTGAAATTCACCTCATTTCCCCATATTTCCTTCTTCCCTGTTCCTCACCCTGGTCACATTTTATTTATTGATGGCAGTTCCACCAGGCCTAATCACCACTCACCAGTAAAAGCAGGCTATGTAATAGTATCTTCCACATCTATCATTGATGCTACCGCTCTGCCATCCCCCCACTACCTCTCAGCAAGCCAAACTAGTTGCCTTAACTCAGGCCCTCATTCTTGCAAAAGGACTAGGTGTCAGTATTTATACTGACTCTAAGTATGCCTTCCATATTCTGCACCACCATGCTGTTATACAGGCTGAAAGAGATTTCCTCATTATGCAAAGGTCCTCCATCATTAATGCCTCTTTCATAAAAACACTTCTCAAAGCCACTTTACTTCCAAAGGAAGCTGGAGTCATTCACTGCAAGGGCCATCAAAAGCATCAGATCCCATCATTCAGTACAATGCTTATGCTGATAAGTTAGCTAAAAAAGCAGCTAGAGTTCCAACTTCTGTTCCTCATGGTCAGTTTTTCTCCTTCATATTGGTCACTCGCACCTACTCCCCCACTGAAACTTCCACCTAGTAATCTCTTCCCACACAAGGCAAATGGTTCTTAGACCAAGCAAAATATCTCCTTCCAGCCTCACAGGCCCATTCTATTCTGTCGTTATTTCATAATCTCTTGCATGTAGGTTAAAAGCCGCTAGCCCGTCTCTTAGAACCTCTCATTTACTTCCCATTGTGGAAATCTATCCTTAAGGAAATCACTTCTCAGTGTTCCATCTGCTATTCTACTACTTCTCAGGAATGTCTCAGGCCCCCTCCCTTCCCTACACATCAAGCTCAGGGTTTTGCCCCTGCCCAGGACTGGCAATTGACTTTACTCACATGCCTCCAGTCAAGAAACTAAAATATCTCTAGGTCTAGGTAGACACTTTCACAAGATAGGTAGAGGCCTTTCCCACAGGGTCTGAGAAGGCCACCACAGTCATTTTTTCCCTTCTGTCAGACATAATTCCTTGGTTTGGCCTTCCCACCTCTATACAGTCCGATAGCAGACCAGCCTTTATTAGTGAAATCACCCAAGCAGTTTTTCAGGCTCTTGGTATTCAGTGAAACCTTTATATCATTTACCATCCTCAATCTTCAGGAAAGGTAGAACGGACTAATGGTCCTTTAAAAACACACCTCACCAAGCTCAGTCACCAACTTAAAAAGGACTAGACAATATTTTTACCACTTTCCCTTCTCAGAATTCAGGCCTGTCCTCGGAATGCTACAGGTTACAGCCCATTCGAACTCCTGTGTGGACACTCCTTTTTATTAGGTCTTGGTCTCATTCCAGACACCAGCCCAATTTGAAATGCATCCTGAAAACTTAGATAGAGCCTAAAAACTCACCAACCAAGCAAGTAATTACTCTGAACCCCCTTAGGCTCTCTCTAATTAGATATCCCAGGTCCTCCCAATTCTCAGTCCTTTAATACCTGTTTTTTTCTCCTTCTCTTATTTAGAACTTGTGTCTTCTGTTTAGTTTTTCAATTCATACAAAACCACATCCAGGCCATCATCAATCATTCTATATGACAAATGCTCTTTCTAACAACCCCACAATATCACCTCTTACCACAAAATCTTCCTTCAGTTTAATCTCTCCCACTCTAGGTTCCCACACCACCCCTAATCCCACTTGAAGCAGCCCTGAGAAACATTACCCATTACCTCTCTATACCACCCCCCCCAAAATTTTTGCTGCCCCAACACTTCAACACTATTTTATATTATTTTTCTTATTAATGTAAGAAGACAGGAATGTCAGGCCTCTGAGCCAAAGCTAAGCCATCATATCCCCTGTCACCTACATGTACACATCCAGATGGCCAGTTCCTGCCTTAGCTGATGACATTCCACCACAGAAGAAACGAAAAAGGCCTGTTCCTGCCATAACTGATGACATTACCTTGTGAAATTCCTTTTCCTGGCTCATCCTGGCACAAAAACTCCCCCACTGAGCACCTTGTGACTGCCCCCACCCCTGCCCGCCAGAGAACAACACCCTTTGACTGTAATTTTCCACTACCTACCCAAATCCTATAAAATGGCCCCACCCCTATCTCCCTTTGCTGACTCTTTTCGGATTCAGCCCACCTGCACTCAGGTGATTAAAAAGCTTTATTGCTCACACAAAGCCTGTTTAGTGGTCTCTTCACACGGACACGCATGACAGTGATAATCCAAAGAAGCTATAGCACAACATTGAATATTCACTGAATTAGTGTGTGAGGATTATATTTTCTATAACATTTTAGTATTAGAAAGGAATGGAAGTCTCTGTTCTATTTAATTTAGCCTTGCTAGGCATGGTTTCATAATCTTCTTAATGCATTGTTAAAAAGCATTTACAAATATGGTTATGCACAATACTAATGATGTACTTATAATAATGTAAAAAATAAGAACTAGTTCAAATGTAAGCACTCTGGGCTTCTTCAAAATGGAGAATTTGGTCACCAAAATATAATTCTACAAACATATTTCCTTTTATGAAAATTATAAGCACAAAATGTAATGTTTAGCATTCTTAAGATATGAGTGTTCTTCCAGATGATTTCTAAAATAAAGATTTTATACAAAAATGTTGAAGAATGGAGACAAAATTTAGGCATATATTTAGTATTTACATTTTTTGAATGATGTTTTCCTGACTTGAAGATACATACACTGTCTCTATTTATTGAAAAAGAAACAATTGATTTTATATGGAAGCAATAAAATCACATACCTGAACCTATTCAAGTACTATAGCTCAGATTAATCGAAAAAGTTTATAAAATGCTAAAGTTTGCGTATTTAAATATATCTTAAATTACAAATAACGCTCTAAGATGATATAATACACGTGTCATGCAAGCACACATTTATTGTTCTTTAATAAGATAATCTAAACATAATTAAAATAAAGACAAAAATTAGTAAGATACTTTTTAAAAACAATACTTGCAAAATGCACCTTCATTCACATGAACAATTATACAGATGTCCTGGCCTAAATGAGAAATTGTATTATATATTTTCTTTTCCATACATGAGAATAAATTGCATCTTACCTAGCTTCCACTATGATCAAGAGAAGACATTTGAGATACAGCTCTTCAGGATTATGACCCGGTACAATTTATTCCATCAGGACAAAACTTTCTGTCTGAAGCGAAATGACCCCCTGTGGATCTTTAAATCAGAACATTGACTTCATTATCTCTGCACATGAATTAACAAAATTCACTGGTTCAGATCTGCCAAATAAGAGTAACTGTCACATTAAAAAATAATGTTTAGAACAAAATAATCTAAACCTAGCACAGATAACATTTATCTGATTTTGATATACCCACTTTACCATTTCAGAAACATGAACATTTAGCCCACCAAGACCAAAGTGGTAGGTGATCTCCCCAAAGTCAACTGTCTATAACAGAGCTATGTTAGAATCTTGGTCTTGGTATTCTTCTTATAATTATTTACATTTTGTGATTAAATTTTCCATAAATTAATGTATTGAAATTCATTTACATTTTCAACGTGTAAAACAGAGCTATTAAAAAGCACCATGAAAGACTTCCTTTCAGAATTAGCAAGAATGTGGTGTAATTTATTGCTCATGAGTGATGTCTGTTTTCTGCCATGTATTCTGTCTTGTTTTGACTAGGCAACAATCTCATTCACCTTGTGCCAGGATAGAGCTTTGTCTTCTGGAATGTGAATTGTCACAGAAAAAATAATGTCTCTGTAATTCCATGTAGATATGAATTAGTTCCCAGACACATAAAATGAGTTGACACAGACAACCCACTACAGACTGTGTACTTTGAGGTTGAAATTTTGCGAATGATTGCTTTGATAGAAATATGGTTTAAAAGGATTTTATCTTCAGTTGGTTCTTTCAACAATTTGTGTATTATGAGGCAGATGTCAAGCTGTCTTACAGATATACTGAAAACTCCAAAGCCTTTCCAGTCAACCTGCCTATGGTGACCTTTGTTTTCCCCTACATTTAAAGGTTTCCAAAATCAATTCAGTCAATATTTATTGACACTCAACCTGGTTCTGCTCTATCTTGAGTGTCTCAATTAGCTACAGGGTGTCCATTTTGTCTATAAGTTGGGGTACAGTTGAACAAGTAAAATCTCTACGCATGTATTTTGCTTATCTTTGTTCTCCCCGTGGTTGTTGGCACATTGTTGAGTGTCAATAAATATTGACCAAATTAATCATTCTTTAGTCAGAATTCTTCCATATTTGACTTTAGGAAGGATGGCATGACTAGCAGAGAGAAGGAGGCTTTAATAAGCCAGACTGACTGACAGGGGCAAATAAAACTTTGGTGGTATCAGGGTGACTTATAGAAAGTGGTGATGGGGTAAGAACAGGTGGCTCTTTTAAAGGCCAAACATGTTTTAGAAGCCATGTGTTTATAATCTATAAATAATTATAAACTCAATATTTCTGAACTAATTAAACATAAAATGATGAAAGGAATGTATGCTCCCTAAATGCTAATCCAGCATAAAGTACAATCACTAACTCACAGAAATATTTTACGATGGGATAAAAATTTATAATTATCTGTATAAACATAGTTGTTGGAAATTGTATTGTTTAATCCAATGACTAGAGAGCTTAGGTCAAACATAAGCTAGCTTTAACTATTGTAAAGGCAATAATTTATAACTACAAAAGAAACAATATAACTACAAAAGAAACAAAAATTGGTGAAGGTAAAAGGAGAATATTGGGAGAGTGTTCTAATTTCAGAATTTCTTCACTTTGAAGACACTTCCAGGCAGACATAATAAATTCACAGTCACTGGAGACATTAGCTGGACAACAGCTGTCACAGATTCCAAAGATAGGACTCAAGCATCTGCTGATGTTTGAAATACATGACATTTAAAGAAAATATTATTGAACTCTGATATTTTAAGGTTTTTACATGCTTTTCTCACCCATTTTGTGATCTAAAGTAATAGCATAAGAATCACAGGTTGTTTATTGAAGCATGATAATCGTATGGTCCTTTCTAAGAGTTCTAATAGAAAATAACTTCCCGAATGTTAGTATCTTTTTTTAAAGCATATCTAGTTCAATACTTAATAGTCTACACATTATGGAAAATATCAGGGTTGTCATGACAACTGGATGGAAAATTTAGTAAATGTAATTTATTCCACATAATACAGTGTTCTCTTCCTTCCTGTTTGTTTAAAACATAATTTCATGAAAAATCCATAGTCTGCACTTAAATAGCCTGAAGAATGTCTGAAAAAATATACTCTGAAGTTAAATAAGACCTTAAAGGAAACACATCTTGTTCTGTCAAATTCTGGTACTATAGTTCTGACTCTACCTCTTTCTCCCCAAGTCAAGCTAGTGCCCTGGACATTAAAACTAGTATGTGTAACCCCAAGCTTCAATTAAGCTCAGGGGGAATTCTTTATTGATTTAGATTTTGCTGAGCACAAAAATTAGGTTAATCTTATAGAAAGGATTCAGAAGAAAATTTGAAATACTGAAGTTAATTATATAATTCAATTTAAAATATACAGAGGGCAGACAAGGCACCAGAAACAGAATGAAAGCTTGGAGTATTAGCCCACAGCAAAAAGAATCACAGAGAGTATATTATTATGAAAGTATTTATTGAAATAAATAATTTAGAATTCAATCTAATTACATTCTACTTGTTTACTGGGGGAAAAATTTTACCAAGTAGAATCCTATCATATCTATATATTTTTATCACATCGTATAAACCTACTTGACTATATCAATGAAGCCAACAAATTTTTATATATTTTTCTTATACTAGTATATATTTACAATAATAAAAAAAAGTAGAAACCTAGATTATGGCCAGATATAATTTATATTACATAGGCATTCTTGTTTTCTTTTCCTTTAATTAAGTGAAATATAAAAATTCAGTGAAGCAGGAAATGTAGATGTGCTCACATATATCTCCATCTTTCCTTAGAGGAAGAACTAGAATTTTGGTTATGAATTTACTTGATTCTTCACACAAAATTTTATGTTTAATTATTTACGAAAAGCAGAGAAGTATAAGACTCTTCGTAATCTATGTGAAACCTTTCAGTTACTCTACCCTGATTATCTTAATTCTGCCTATTCTGGACTAGAGAAAAATAAATATAATAAAGTGGTTTGGTATCTGACAAGAAGAAAATATATAGGTTTCTATGAAATATTTATAAACAATTAAATTTCTATGGTAGACTATTAAATAGTATATAGTCATTAAATATTAGACAAATTGTGATTTTCTCCTTACTGTTTGTAGCAAATTTGCTGAATTGTATTAGAAGAAAAAATTATGAGAAAATTTCATTTCTTTTCCATGGAATTTTTCTTTTTATTTTTCAATAAATCATGTGATTTAGTCATTACATTTCAAATTCTTAAGCCAAGTTGACTGTTTTTAAATGCTGGCTCAGTCATAACCTAGACATATCATCTTTGTCAATTATGTATCTTTGTATCTCGGTTTTCTCTTTGACTAATATATAAACATCAACCTCAATGTGTTGTTTTGAAAATTAAATGGGTTGATACATTTAAAGTCCTTGGAAAAATGTCTCAAGGCAGTAGCATAAAGGTTAGATCTTATATTTATGTACCTTGCATCAGCATTATATGTTCTGAAAACAATAATTAGAAATGCTTTTATCTACAAATCCTGGCCGTGTCTTACATCTTAAAGATATTTATCTTAAAAAAAAAATTCTAAGGCAAAGGGCAGATGCCAGCAATATTTTTCTCTCAGCAGAATTATCAGTTCAAACAATTATGCATGTACAAAAATACCTTTAGAAGAGCTAATGAAAGCAGATGTGGAATCACAGCACCTGGGTGTACACAGATAGAAAAAAAAAAAATCAAAAAGGTAGAAAGGACAGTTTTACATTACCCACATCACCTCTCCCCCAACCCTGGGCAGCACAGACTGAAAAGAGATACCCTCTGCTTGGCGGAAGGAGAAGATGAGCATCTGACTCTTCTTTGAACCCCTACACTGGGCCTACCCACATAAAACCCAGTGCTGCACAGATCTCTAACAGCCCCAGACTCCAGGATGGTACCTTTGGACTTCAAGCCAATTCTAGCATCAGTCTGGACTCCACAATTCCAGGCTCCAGGCCCAGGAGGTGCATTTAGCCTCCAGAATGCTCTATTGCTAGGCAAACCTCAGGGATCCCAGGCTCCAGACTGTCTCCAACACATGGATAGCCCTCAAAACAACAGATTTGGGGCCCATCCCAGCAACACGTCAACCTTGTTGCCCTAGTTATCAGGCTGGCAGCCATGGATCCCGCCTCCAGGCTCGTCCTTAAAAATACAGGACACAGGCTTATCCAGGATGAAGCCAGCCCATACAGTCCCTGGACAATGCTAGAAACAGTTCAGTACCCCTGACATTAAACACAAGGTGGGCACCCATGGACACAAGCTCCGGACTGGTCCTATGATCCTTGTGACCCATACTCTAGCAGACCCAAGGTCCAACCCTGTCTCAGTAAACTCACTCCTGGACTTCTCCCCATGAACTCAGGCTTCATGATAGCTCCTGTGTACCCAGGTCCCAGGCTGATCCCTGAAGTCCCAGGACCCAGGCCAGCCCTATTGGCATCAGGCACCAGCAAGCACCTATGATCCTAGACTTCAAGCCAGCCCCTGTGGACCTTCGGTTCCATGTCAGCTTCAGCATCAAGCTGACCCAAGGCTGTGGAAAACCCAGAGTTCAGTCCTGCTTCACTAGTCCCAAAGTCAGGGCTCACTCCAGTAAACACCAGTGCCAGGTCGGATACTGTGAATTAAAGCTCAAAAACCATCCTTTTAGACCTAGGCCAGCCCTAATGGAGTAAAAATCAAGGCCTGTCATTGTGTGTTCTTACCAGGCCTGCCCCAGTGCCAGACCAGCCCTCATGGATTCTTGCTCCAGACCAATTTCATTGAACCTAAGCCACAGAACGATCTTGGTACTTAGATAACTCCTGCAGACAGGCTCAAGGTCCAGCCTACTGCTAGGTCAGTACCTGCAGACTCAGGCTTCAGGTTGGACCCCACTGATACAGAATTCAGGCCTACTCTTGTGGGTCCAGGCTTCAGGGCTATCCCTGAAGACCCAGTAAACAAGTCTACCCAAGAGAATATAGGCTTCATGTCTCACTTCACACACCCAAGTACCTGATCTACTTACCTACTAACTCAGACAGGCATACGGCCACTCTGTCTGAGGACTGAAGTAACAAGCTCACTCTTGAACCACACCAGATATTCTGCCTAGAATCTCTAGATGTGCTAATTCATGAAGGGCTTTCCCAGACAAAGACATTCTGCAGAATGAAAGGAGTCCCTAGTTCTTCACATGTGCAAACATCATGTAAAGCAACAAGAAACATAAAATGGCAAGCAGATAGAACATTACCAAAATTCCCCACAATCATCTCCCAGCAGTTTACCCCAAAGAAATGAAGACATACAAACTGCCTGACTAACAAAGAATTCAAACTAAATGTATATAGGAAGCTCAACAAACTTCAAGAAAAACAATTTAATTAGGAAAACAAACAAAAATGACCACCACCACAACAACAACAAAAAAACAGAGAAATCAAAATTATTTATAAAAATTATCAAACAGAAATTCTGAAGCTGAAAAATACAATGAATAAAATAAAAATTCAGTGGAGACAATAGCAGAATTGATCAAGCAGAAGAATAACTGTGAACTCAGAGAAAGGTTATTTGAAAATATGCAGTGAGAGTAAAAGATAATAAAAAGGAACAACAAAAGTTTATAGAATCTATGAGACAGCATCAAAAACATAAAAATGTTGAATTTAGGCATATATTAAAAAAGAGAGAAATAAAAAGAGATTAAAAGCTTATTTAAATAAAAAATGCAGAAAAGTTTCCAAATTTGAAGAAAGGTATAGGTAGATCAAAGGTCTCCAATCAGATTCAGTTCAAGGAGTATTATACCAAGATATATTATTATTCAATTGTCAGATCAACATCAAAGACACAATTCTAAAAATAGCAAGAGAAGATATGCAAATAATATATAAGTGAGTTCAATAAGCCTAGAAGTGGAGTTTTCAGCAGAGAGCTTACAGTTCAAGAGAGATTGAGATGATATTTTCAAAGTGCTGTAGTGAAAAACAAAAACAAAACAAAACATAACAACAATAACACAAAAACTCTGTCAACCAGAAATACTCTATTTAGCAAAGCTGTATTTCAGAAATGAAGGTGAGCTAAAGATTTTTCCAAAAAAAAAAAAAAAAAAAGCTGATGGAGTTCACTACCATCAGACCTGAATTGCAAGAAATGTTAAGGGACGTTCAATAAACTGGAAGAAAAGAATGCTAAATGCTAAATAGTAACACAAAAGTATGTGAAAATATAAAACTCACTAGTATCAGTCAACACAGTCATATTCATTATGCCCTAATATGTAATGGTGGTGTGTGAAAACATTATGTCTATAATATGAAGGTTAATCTATTAAAAATTATAATTGCAGTACTAGTTTAGGGATACACAATATTATAAGATGTAAATTGTGATATCAAAAATTTAATGGTGAGGTAGGGAGTAAAGTGTGAAGTTCTTTGTGTGATCAAAGTTAAGTTGTTATCAGCTTTAAATAGCCTGTTACATAGACAGAAGAAGATTTTTGCAAGTGTCCACAAAGCAAAAACTTATAGAGGATAGACTACAGATAAAAAGTAAGGAATCAAAGTATACTTTTGGAAAAAAAAAAAAAAAAACGTAATTACAAAGGAAGACAGCAAGAGAGAAAGAAAAAAATAAGAAAAAAAAGGATCTACCAAAAAAAAAAAAAAAAAAAAGAAAAAGGAAATCAACAACAACAAAAAGAAAAACAATAAAAACAGAACACAATTAACACAATGGTGGTATGGTAGTAAGTCCTTTCTTATCAATAATTACTTTCAAGTAAATGAATTAAATCATCCAATGAAAAAACAGAGTGACTGAATGAACACAAAACAAGGCCCAGCTGTATGCTGTCTAGAAGAGAATCACTTCACTTATAAGGAGAGAGATTGAAAGTGAAAGGACAGAACAAAAGATCTTATGCAAATGGAAAAAAAGTGAACAAGAAGAGCTATACTTATATTAGACAAAATAGGAGTTAAAAATCTTAAAACAAGATGAATAATGTCATTATATAATGATAAAGAGGTCAATTCATCAAGTGAATATAACAATTGTAAATATATACAGATGATACTCAACTTAACAATAGTTGGACTTAACAATACTTTTACTTTATGATGGTACAAAAGTGAAACACATTCAGTAGAGACTGTGAGTACCTACACAACCATTCGATTTATTATTTTTTGTATAGTATTCAATAACATGAAATATTCAACACTTTATTATAAAATAGGCTTATGTTAAATTATATTGCCCATCTCTCAGCTAATGTAAATGTTCTGAGCACATTTAAGGTAAGGTAGGCTCAGCTGTGATGTTGGTAGGTTAGGTACATTAACTGTATTTTTATTATGATACTTTCAACTTGTCATGGACTTACCGGGATATAACTCTATCATAAATTGGGCAGCATCTGTATATAGCCAACATTTGAATACCTAATATACATTTCAAATATTAATAAATCTGAAGGAAGCAATAATCTGTAATACAATATTAGTGGGGGATTTTAATACCCTACTTTTAGCAATGGATGGATCATCCAGACAGGAAATCAGTAAGAAAACACAAGACTTAAAAAATAATTTAGACCAAATGGAACTAACAGGGATAAACAAAACATGTTATACAAATCAGCAGACTACACATTCTTCTCAAGCATGTATGGAACATTCCTAAGAGGTTATATGTTAGGTCAAAAAACAAGTTGTAATAAATTTGTAAATATTTATATCTCTTAAACTGAGTTAAAGATTGTCACTCAATCTGTTCCTCTCAGTCAATTGTATGTTGTGTTGGATCTGTTTAGTTATTTCAGTTAAGTTCAATTTTCACTCTAAAAATTATCTCAATCATAAATTTTCTCATTGCATAAACATATTGAGGGAGGCACTCTGGGATCAATAGGTGGTAGAAAGGTAGAAGAGTCCATATAAGTAGTTCTTAACTTGCATTCTGCAAACTACTCAGGATCCTGTCAATGGTGGATCTTAAAATTCATTTTTGCTGTAGATAAATACGTATGCATTTTGGCATATTTTTTCAGGTGTTATATTTAGATGAGTGTTTTGGAAACAGTATAATGCATAATCTATCTTAATACAAGCAAACACTTTGTGACAATATTATATTGGTACAAAAAAAGATTATATGTTTATTAGAACCTACAAGGGTGGTGAAATGTAAATACATAAAAAACCCTCATGTATGGAGAGCAAACTTGTATAAGAGGAGATGTGGAAAGACTACAAAATAAATAATTTAACTGTAAATCTTTCTTGGATAAGTAAAAATAGTTTTCACAAACAGTAGTTTTATTTTTAACAGGAGATATTTGTGAACTCACATTTTTCTTAAATTTTAACATATATATCTAACAAATCTTAATACATCTGGAGGCAAATATTAATAAGAATATAGATTATATATACTATAAATATAATGAAGTTAATCTAGCAGAAATATATAAAACAGGCCAGGTATAGTGGCTCATGCCTGTAATCTCAGCACTTTGGAAGGCCAAGGTGGGTGGATCACCTTAGGTCAGGAGTTTGAGACCAACCTGCCTAACACAGTGAAACCCCATCTCTACTAAAAGTACAAAATTAGCTGGGTGTGGTGGCACATGCCTGTAATCCCAGCTACTTGGGAGGATGAGACAAGAAAATAGCTTGAACCCAGGAGGCAGAGGTGCAGTGAGTCAAGATATCATCATTGCACTCCAACCTGGGCAACAAGAGTGAAACTTCATGAAAGAAAGAAAGAAAGAAAAGAAAGAAAGAAAGAAAGAAAGAAAGAAAGAAAGAAAGAAAGAAAGAAAGAAAGAAAAGAAAGATGAAAGAAAGAAAGAAAGAAAGAAAGAAAGAAAGAAAGAAAGAAAGAAAGAAAGAAAGAAAGGGAAAGAGAGGGAGAGAAAGAAAGAAAGAAAGAGAGAGAGAAAGAAAGAGAGAAAGAAAGAAAGAAAGAAAGAAAGAAAGAAAGAGAGAGAGAAAGAAAGAGAGAGAAAGAAAGAAAGAAAGAAAGAAAGAAAGAAAGAAAGAAAGAAAGAAAGAAAGAAAGAAAGAAAGAAAGAAAGAAAGAAAGAAAGGAAGGAAAAGAAAGAGGAGGGGAGGGGAGGGGAGGGAAGGAAAGGAAGGAGAGAGAGAGAAAGAAAGAGAAAGGAAGGAAGGAAGGAGGGAAGGAAGGAAGGAAGGAGGGAAGGAAGGAAGGCACTCAAGTCACAAAATTAGATAATATACATTCTTTATAAGTATATGGGAGAGCTTTCAAAATTTATTAAATACTTTTATATGAATGAACTTCTAAAAACAGTAAGAAATCAGTGTCATACAGAACATACTCAATTACCAAAAGCTACTAACACTAGGAAATAAGAGCAAAACAAAGAAATACATTATACATGTGCTTGGAAAACAATTTTTTAAAAATAATTCAGAAATCAAAGAAAATTATGTATTAAAATTAATTTCCATGCATGAGGGTTGAATGACAAAGTCCTTCCTTTCTGAAAGCAAGAGATACAACTACAATAGCACTTGAAAAGCAAGTCTTCCGTGCTAAATGCATAAATTAGAAAAGAAAGTGAAAAAACAAAACTGTGAGCAAAAAATGTAAATCAACACATTAACAAAAAGAGAAACAAAGTAACATAAGAAAGAATAAAAATAAAAATTGACAAAATAGAAAACAAAAATAAGCAATTTTATTCTTTCAAAGTGTGATTAACACTGATAGACCTGAAATCAAATTGATCAAGGCAGAATACAAGAGAGACAGAGTGAGCAAGAATGGGTATGCAAAGAGGGAGGAAGGCAAAAATGAATAATATTTGAAATAATTAAAAGGAGCTGAATTTAGATGCAATATGTACTAAATAAATCAGGGATGATATTAAATTTTTTATTACTTGTATGTTAAAGTTCATGTATGAATAAAACATTAAAGGTGTTATATCGGATTACCTAATCTAAACAGTTATGCTAAAACTAATTATCAAACTATATAAATGGTGCTAAAAATTTTTTACGAACTCCTTCCATAATTTGGAAAAGATTTATTAATTTTTAAAAATTGTTGCTATAAAAATTGTTTTCTACCATATACTTTTTTATGTAGGCTATTTATTGCTGATTCAATTTCAGAGCTTGTTATCGGTCTGCTCAGGGAATCAGTTTCTTCCTGGTTCAGTCTTGAGAGGGAGTATGTGTCCAGGAATTTGTTCATCTCTTCTAGGTTTTCCAGCTTGCGTGCATAGAGGTCTTCATAATAGTTTCTGATGGTTATTTTTATCTCTGTGTGGTCAGTTGTAACATTTCCTTCATCATTTCTAGTGTTTATTTGAATCTTCTCTTTATCTTTTCTATTAGTCTAGCTAGTGGCCTACGCATCATATTAATGTTTTCAAAAAAACAATTCCTGACTTCATTGATCTTTTGAATGATTTTTGTGTGTTTTGATTTCCTTCAGTTCACCTCTGGCTTTTGTTACTTTTTATCTTCTGCTAACTTTGGGATTGATCCATTTTCACTTCTCTAATTATTTCAGTAGTGGTGTTAGGTTGTTAATTTGAGATCTTTTTAACATTTTGATGTGGGCATTTGCTGCTATGAATTTCCCTCAACATTGCCTTCCTTGACTGTGTCCCAGAGATTGTGGTATGTTGTATCTTTGTTCTCATTAGTTTCAAAGAACTTCTTGATTTCTGTCTTAATTTTATTATTTACCCAAAAGTCATTAAAAAGCATGTTGTTTAATTTCCATGTAAGTATGTGATTTTTAAGTTATTTTATTTGTCTTCACTTCTATTTTTATTGCACTGTGGTATGAGATTGTGTTTGCTATGATTTTGATTCTTTTGCATTTTCTGAGGATTATTTTATGTCCAATTAAGTGGTCAATTTTAGAGTATGTGCCATGTGACAATGAGACAAATGTATATTCTGTTGTTTTGAGGTGGTGACTTCTGTAGAGGTCTATGAGATCCATGGTCTAATACTGAGTTCAGGTCCTGAATATATTTGTTGATTTTCTGCCTCGATTATCTGTCTAATACTAGCAGTGGAGTGTTGATGTCTCCACTATTATTGTGTGAGAATCTATGTCTCTTTGTAGGTCTCTAAGAACTTGCTTTATCGGTCTGAGTGCTCTTGTGTTGGGTGTATATGTATATATAGGATAGTTAGGTCTTCTTGTTGAATTAAATCCTTTACCATTATGTAATGTTCTTCTTTGTCTTTTTTGGCCTTTGTTGGTTTGAATTAAAGGATGAATAAGTGTGAGCAACCATTTGACATAGAAACTGCCTCTAAATTCCCAATGGCTTTCTTGTTGAATTGATGTTTCAGATTCAATAAGTGAATAGTTTCTTTTAATATTAATAATATTGTTCTTGTTGAATTCTCTCTAAGATCTTGATGATTTACATTCTAATGTTATCTGTTTCTTATTCTATTAAAAATCTTTATTACCATGTTACAAAACTCACTTATTAGATGGTCATATTTAACTAGTTGGTTTGGAATTTTAAAATGTTTGTTCATCTCTGTTTTATAATATATTGAAAAATTTTAGTCAATATTTATAATAAAAATCAATTTAAGAAACTAAAAATATTTCAATATTAACTGCTGTTATACAAAAATATGTCTTTTTTATTATTTGCCTTGGACTTGATAGTTTACTTTTTAAAATAATATATCACATTTCTTTATTTCTATTCTTCATTTGGTAGGAAGAATAGTGCTGTACCCTAGTGACGTCCACATCCTAATGCTCAAAACCTGTGAATGTACTCTAGGGGACTATATATAGGTGACTTGGCTGATATAATTAAGATGAAGGATCTTCAGATGGGGAGCTGACCTTGGATTATCTGAGTGGTCACAATATAATTACATGGGTCCTTCAAAATAGGGAGGTAGAAGACGAGAATCAGAGGGATACTTGAGTATGAAAACTCATGTAAAATCATTCCCTGAAAATCAAAGAGAAAGACTGGATTGAGAGCAAAGAAATGCAAAGAAATGTAGGCAGCCTCTAGAAGCTGGAAAAGGCAAGAAAGTGGATTGCCTCCCAGAGTGCACAGAATGAATGCAGCCCCAGCGTCACCTAAATTAGAGTCCCGAGGGAATTTGTGTAAGACATGTTTGACCCACATAACTATAAAATAATAAATTTGTATTTTTTGAAAACAGTAAATTTAGTAATTGATCATGGCAGCAATAGAAAATTAATACACATAAGTTTTATAATTTTATTTAGTGCTTTTGACAGTTTTATCACTTGTGAAGTTAAAGTCAACTTTAATATGTAAAACTGTCTTTTCTTATAAATATAAGTTTTAAAAACTTTGAGCATTGCTAATCTTTTTTTAATATTTTCAAACGTTCAAAACTCCACAATTTCCAATAAAGTGAATATACAAGACAGATAAAATTCTGAACTGCTTTTGTTGGTCTAGCACTGCAGGATGTTCACTAGGGTCCTAATCTTTTTTTCTTCTTTACTGTTTCAATTTTCAGTTCTTCAAACATTTTTAAGGTTGCTTTGCTTTTTGTGTATAGTAGTAAAAATAAAATTTATGAGACAAAAACTATGTGAATTGTTTTATTTTATATTTTATTGTATTATCTATATAAAATACCAGTTGTGACATATATTAATATCATATAGAAGCATCCATATATATATACACACACACACACAGAGATATATATGTTTGTAAACTCTGTTTGATTTTTAGACTTCCTCCACATTATTTTGTCATCTTCTACATAAAGTGCATAAAAGTTTCTACACAAGTGTTTCTCTTTGAAATTATTTTCTTCCAAAGTGCTAACAAATATTAATGGCATTTTCTAATTTTTGCTTACTTTATTTATATTGCTTGATAAAATAATTTTCCAAACGTTTTATTCCTTAAAGTGTTTTATACTATGAATTATCTTGATTATATTTTGTCATTAGCTAAGCGATTTAAAAGAATACTTTTCTATCATTCTGTCTAAATATGTGAGCATTATTTTCAACTTGTTATTACATACATTTTGAGTTCCACATATATTGAACATTAGCAACAATATACCAGTAATCGTTGTTGAAATAAATATGTTGATTTAAAATTTAGTTATTTCATTCTTACTCGGACACAGTGTCAAAGGATGTTCCAGGCCTTTATAAGATTTGTACAGTATCAGAAAAAAACTACAGTTTAAAGTTTATTTGTATCTCCCTTGATCCCTAAGATTTATGTTTGTGATATTTAAAAGGAGCCATAAGAAACTTACTAATCTTTATTGCTTTTTTGGCCCAGATTTTTATTTCTATCATAAATTCTTGAATGTCTTTAATGCCATTTACTTTAGAATTACAATGCACAAACAATAAAGATAAATAAAACTAAACAAAACAGACAAAATAACTATGATGGAGTATAACTAATAATTTTTTAAAAAACACAGAGTTTATAAAATATGTTGGACACAATTACATTGCGTATCATCACCAGATGAAACTTAGAGGTTAAACCACAAGTCACTACAATAATGTTCACTTCCCTCTGGCAACACTATTCAACAAATCCAGTGAAATCAGGAGCGTCCATTTTACTTGTCTTGGACAAATTAAGTTAAGAAGAGATATATGCCATTTCTGTACATAGGCATGGGAACCTGTGCTTTTTACTTTCACTTCTGAGGCAGCTAACATTATCTCCAATAGCGACACCACCAGCAGCCTGGATCCCGGAAGAAGGACAGTGGTGGTGAGGAGCACAGTCCTAGCTGACTCACAAAGTAGAAGGCGTGAGTTGAAAACTAATCTGTTCATTTAAAGTCACTGAAATTTTACAGTTGTTTTAGCCACAGCAAACCCTAGCTTATTCTAACCAATGTGTGCTGCAAATTTTATGTGATGTTCCTACAGCAAGAGATCCATTTATCAACAGCCTTCAACTACCTATAACAATTAGCTTGACCTATGATTGGTCATATAGACATATATACACAATCAGATATATAGATAATAGTAATGCATACACATGTACAACTAAGAGATACAAGAAAGGTTACTTTTTTACTACCAGATTTATAAAAGCCAAACTGGAAAAAAAATGCCCATTAACACTTAAATTGGTAAAAATATTGTGGTATAATTAAACATAGTACACTTTTACATAATAAATAGGTAATACAAACATCAGCATGGAAAAATCTCAAAAATAAAATGTTACACAAAAGGATGTCACTTGGAAGACTGAGATTAGAGAATCACTTGAGCCCAGCAGTTCAGGGCTGCAGTGAGCTATGATTGCGCCACTACTGTCCAGCCTCTGGGACATAGCAAGACCCGTCTCTAGAAATAAAAAGGATTCCAGATTCATAACATATAATTTAGTTTCCATGAGGGGAGGTTAGAAGACATAAACAAGTGTATTATACCACTTAGGAATGCACAGAGGCAGTGATTTTTTTAAAAAAGTAAGAAAGCAATTACTATGAAATTCAAGATAATTGTTTTCTTTAGGGGAAATAGAGGGATATAACTTAGGAAGGTACATACAGGAAACTTTCATGGTGCTAGCAAAATTTTATTACTTGACCAGTGTAATATTGTGCTGGTTTACTTTGTCACTATTTAATATAGTTTTATGATTTATGCATTATGTGCTTATGTGTATGTGTGTATATGTATATTATATTTTGGGTTCTTTCTGAATCCAGCATGAAGAAGGGAAAAGACAAAGTACAACTAGATATCACATTGACTAGGCAATGGAGTCCCTGGGTCGGAAATAGAGTTCCTGTCTCAGAAGCCACTTTCCAAAACAGTATTATATTAAAGAGCAGAAAATACAAATTTTGTCAGGTCAATTGCTTTTTTTAGCCGCAATAGTCTGTGTTCAAGTTCTTTTCTCCTATTTACTGGTATTTACCACTTAAGAACTTTATAGATGTCAATACCATTAGTGCTAGCCTTGATATGACTGCCCCATTTTAGTGAACACCAAGTAATCTTTTCTTAATTCCACCAATATTTAATAAATGTTTATTATGTATAAAACACATCTTAGGCTAAGTATATTAAGGTGAACAGCACATAAATTACAATGTCCAAGAACTTACAGTCTAGTCCAGGGAGTGGCAAACTTTCTGTGAGTGGCCAAATAATAAATATTTTAGGCTTTGTCAGTCACATATGGTCTTTTTGCATATTCTTTTTTTCATGTTTTTTTTTTTTTATCGTCTGTGGTTTTTACAACCTTTAAAAATGTGGGATGCCTTTTGCTCTAATGTTCTAGTTTGCTGACCCATGGTTTAGTGATTAAAGCCAGAAGAAAGAGAGACCCTAAAAAATACATAGAAATTTATAGAAAAATGATGACTGACTCTTTCTTACTGCTAAAAACGATGAAACAAAGAAATAAACACATTTTTGTTTATATTTGGAACTATTTAGAATAGTGTATTATGTAGGTTAAAGCTTTGCATCTTTAATGAAATGTTACTTTGCAAATGAAAATGTTACTAAGCAAATAAAATTCTGGTTTGGATTGATTTCTCTACTACTCAAATACAATAGTGTTTAGTGAAATGATCTAGCATTTTAATTTTTCAAAGAAGAAACTATATAATTTTTACTTTCACTCTCTGTGTTAATGACTCAGAATCTGAACACTGCATTATCATTCCATTAGTTTGAAAAGCATCATAGAATTTTAGTGCTGAATCAATTTAACTTTATCTTTCATGATCCTTAATGGGCATTAAATGGGTGTGAAAAATGCAAGATAAACTTTGGATTCGATTTTTTACATTTGGGTTTCACAAAGTGCTCCCACACCACATTGGGTATGTCATTTTTATCAAACTTTGTATAATTATTTTCTATTACAGAACTAGGTCACTTTTCTTTGCATAAATAAGCATTTTGTGATGTCTCTAGAAAGTTCATGATTACTTCTACACACAAAATTTTAACAATTTTATGGTTTATAGGTGATGTACATAAATTATCATGTAAAGATAGAAGGAATTATCCAGTGGGAAAAAAAAACTCAAAGTGGATCTAGAGTGCTCCATTTCTAATACTGTTTACAAATCTACTCAGTTGTATGCTTTTTTTCCTGAAATATAATGTATTGATGTAATAGTTTTAAAGAATATAATTTTAAAGAATATTCTTTATTATATTTTAACATGTCTTTAAATAATACATTATATTCTTTAATAAAATTATATTTTATTTTACTTTTTTATTTTTTTAAAAAATATAATATAATTAGTGTATAATACTATAAATTAGTATAGTTATTCCTCAGGATTGCATGTTTCTTGGTTCCTTTCAGAGCAAATATAGGTCTTTACATTAACCCCTCTCTGAAATTCCACAGACCAGTATATGTTCTCTTGTTCATTATTGTGGATCTGTACTGGGTCCATTGATCTAGGCTGACACTGATGTGTTTTATTTCATAGTTATGGATTGTCATGGACCACAAGAGACATTTTGTGCAAAATTTGGAAGACAAAAAAAGAACCAGCATCCAGGGTTTTTTTTGTTTGTTTGCCTGTTTTTTTTTTTTTTTTTCTTTTAGGTTGAAAAGGGCAGTACACAACCAGGTGATGTTGCAACTCACGCATATTTTGAAGTTTACTGGCTCATCTTGTTGGCCTGATCATGCAGCCAAATACATAGCTTCTTCAGCTCTTACACAATCTTTTCCTTCAATTTTCTGCAACTACCCACACCACTTTCTCCAGCATGTCAACTTCCTCATCAAAGCTGGAGAGTTTCAGAGACTAGTGCAGATTCCAGCTGGTATTCATGGGTTCCAATTGGTCCCTACTGTCCCCCATTTCACATTCATCTTTCCATCCTGCCACACTCCCTGCTCTTCAGGCCCAACATCAAAAGCAGAAGCAATAAAATACATACGTAATTGTAGATGTTAGTGACATGGTATAAGTTCAAATATTTTCTATAAATTTTACACTGTCTATCATTCCTAGTGATTCTGTTTCCAGGAGTGAACTCTGAATGATATACTTACTATCTTGAAAATTAACTGCTATCATCCTCAGTTATCATCTATCAACATTTAAATTTGCTATATAATGTTATAAAACCTAATTTTGCTCTAAAATGTTTTTAATTTAGCTTTATATATTATGTTGAAGAGAAAAACTAATGAATAGTTTCTTAGTGGATGAAATTTTCACAGCATAAGCATTTTTTAATAAAGTTGAATGTATTTTCCATTTCAAAATGTAAACAATGTAATGGAAAGTCTAATAAGCTACTTCCAATATTTTATTATAGGAAGTGTGTAGCAAAAAGACCAAAAACATGCTTTTAAAAAGTAGTGTGAATACAGTAGATTCTAAGAAGATGTAGCCTGAACACATATCCCTGATTCTGTACCAAAAGGTGTCTCCCTCTCCGAAAGAACACAACAAAAATATAAGCAAGCTTGTTTAGCTTCAATAATATGCCTAGGGCCTCTTTCATTCTGGTAAACGCTAAGGGATGGCCCTCATTCTCGATGTCACAATGAGAGAACTTGCAAGGCCAACAACCAAAATGTTTACCTCTCATTTAATCCTGAAAAGACATCTATGTGTTTCATAACAAATTAAGGAGATCCATCGTACTGTTGACTTTTATGTTTTGGGGAAACAGCACCCAATATTGCAGTGACTGAAAGTTAAGGGAAATGATAAGCTGAATTACTCAGTCCATGAGAAGGGAAGTAGGTAACCTCTTATATCCAGAGAGGGTCATTAACAAGCAGCTTTTACTAATGCATGTCAGCTCAGAGGCAACCATTCCCCAGCCTGTGAAATGTTGTACTCCCAAAACAGATACCTGTCCTATTTGCTTATTTGCCCTTGTCTTAGGAAATCAATTCACTGATCCAGAACTATGAAAACAAAAAAATTAAGTTATGACAAATTAATAATATGAAAAAGTAAGATCATGCTGATTAACCGCTGAAGTAGTGCTAGAGGCAGATTAAAATATTAATTCAAAATAAGGAAAATCTTCAAGCAATTGTTACTGAAAGATAAAAGAAATAAATTTTAACACTTAAACTCAATTTCCAAATTCAAAAATAATAATTGACAATATTTTATAGGTTGCTTGTCCTGAGAAATAAGATCAAGTTGAATATTTCACAAAACTGAAGCAGAGATGAGGATAAATATCATGAGAAGCAAGTGAAGAAAACTAACATGAAAATCATAATCTTATATGAAGAATAATGAGCTTCTGAAGAAACAAAGAACCCTGTAATGTATTGAAGCTAAGTAAAAACATTAAGACAAAAGACTAGAAATTTTAGACTGCCCAGCTCTTCAACCCTCAAATCAAGATAATTATATTAATAGTATCTACTTATAGGTTGGTACTCTGACACATGAGAATTAAATCTGTTATTAATTGTGAAATATGTAGAGCATTATCTGGTGCTGAATTTGTACAATACAAGAATAGGTGACTCCAATTTATGTGAATTCAGCCTTAAAAGCTAATCAGATATTTTTTTTAATGCACGTAATTGAACTTGAAAACTTGCATGAAACTGACAATTCTCTAGAAAATAAAAAAAATGACCAAAACTGACTTGAAAAATAATAGAGAGTGTAATCAGTCCTACAAAAGAAATTACAATATGATATACTGTACCTTCATAATGTCATATTCAATTATGAATTAGGAAACTTAAACACATTGAATGATAGACATAGAAATATGACAATGTTTGTGAGCCATCGAATAATTTACAGGAAGAAAAAACATCTATTCACCCCTCATTTAACAGAAAACTGGGAAAACACATCAGTATATAAGTAATGTGACAGATGCTTTATTGAGAGTCATGGGATGATTAAGAATCTCACAGGCAAACCTAGAAATACTTTTGTACATTGGTTACTAATTAGAGGAATATATGGCCAATAAAATGCATCTATCATGGACTTTGCCACAAAGCATCAGTTAGAACATAACAATCATTATTAATGGGGAAAAAAACTGGAGAGCTAAATTATTTATGTTTGTTCAGGTAAGAGTAAGATAAAGTAAGCACACTCCACCATGTCTTTTCCATTGAAGATAACTAAAAAACCTGGACAGAATGCATAGATCAGCTATTTGAGGAGTCAGAAAAGCAAGCAATATTAGGCAGTTTCAAAAAGAAAGCCAGAATTCTAAATGCCACAGAACCAGCAACTTTATCACTTTTCCCCCAATTGTATTTCCTAGCCAAAATGCAAAACAATCTGAAATTTTGAAGTAAGCATAAACAGGAATAACAAAAGTCCCAGGAGAAGTCTGCTAGTTCTGGCTCACCAGTAGAACAGGGGAAAAACACAAAAACATATCTATCCTGCTTTTTCTTCTCTCTGATCTCTCACACCCCAGTCACCAAGCAATATTATGGCAATGCTGGCAGAGAGTTCAATGCAATAAGAGTTTCCAGGAGCCAAACCTTGAGAAAGAAAACTTCTTTCTCTGACAGATGGTGATGATAACATGAGGACAGGGCAGATCCTTTGAATTTGTGTTTTTCTCTCTCTGTATTCAAAGCTTGGTGCTAAATGCAGGGAGTCATTGCGGAAATACGCAGCAGGATAGAATAATTAAAGCCCCACTGTTCAAGGTAGTGTAACAAAAAGGGGAACCAAGCTAACTGGAAACCACAGGCAGCATGGTGTTCAGAGCATAACCCCATACATTTATTTATAAATAGTTAGGAGTCTTCCCTAAGCTATGCATTCTCAAATCTGATCCTAACGATCATGCCAAAAACCCGAAAACTTAACTAACAGAGACTGCCATTAGGTTTTGGAATCACTGAGTAGTGCACAAAAAGAGATACGTAAATACGACCACAAAGTCTTTGAAAACGGAACTGACATTGAAACCACTGTAAAAATTCCATTGAAATTTATAGCCTGAACTAACCAGGTCAATTCCACCTTAAAAGAAAAAAATATTAACATTTTCCATGAGATTTAGCCATGATCAGAGGTCTCATAACAAAATATCCAAAATGTCCAGCATGTAATCCAAAATTATTCAGCATATGAAGAACCAAAGAAACTGCAACTTATATGGAGCAAGGCAATCAATAAGTAAAAATTCCCAAATAAAACAGATATTGTAATTAACTGGAAAAGATCATAAAACCGCTTTTATAGAAATGTTTAAATATGTAAGCAGCTGTGAATACTCTTAGAAAAATCTGAAAAAAATAGGCATAGAGAAGAAATAGAATATATTTTAAAACAAACAAAATAACATGGTTTTAAAAATCACACAGGATGAGTTCAATAGCACTTTAGATATGACAGGGAATTCTGAAGGCAGAACAACAGAAATTACCTAATCTGAACAATAGATTTTTTAAAAATACAAAAGCAAAGAATATAACAAAATATCTGGAACTATGACAACAAAAATTAACATGCTTACTAATGGATTCTGAGGAGACGAGAAACGTTTCAGTAACAGTTGAAAAATTTAATCTAACTCAGTGTTTGGAAAAATATATTTGGCAGTCGTAACAAAAACTTTTAACATTGTCTGATATGGTTTTTTAAAAAATGTGTGTGACTATCATATATGAGACAACTATAATATAAAAGTGAGAGATTAAAGGTATCTATATTGGTGATATGGTTTCTAAATTCTACTTTAACTGGTAAAATACTCTGAGTAGACTGTGTGAAGTTGTTTACAGCAGGCCTTTAAATAACATCTTTTCATTCAACTTGATTTCCTTATAACATTGATAAGGAAAACAAAGTCTATTCCCATATGGAGCCACTGCCTAGATAAAGTTTGCACTTTCTCCCATGTCTGTGAGGATTTCCTTTGAGTATTCTGGTTTCCTCCTACACCTAAAGATGTGAACATCAGGTTAATCTATGTGTCTACATTGTCCCAGTCAGTGTGTGTGTGTGTATGTGTGTGTGTGTTTGTGTGCAGAGAGAGTGCCCTGTGATAGAATGGTGTCATGTCCAGAGTTGATTCCTGACTTATGCCCTGAGCTGTTCGAATCACTCATGACCCTGAACTGGAATAGATGGGTTGGCAAATGAATGAATGAGTGAATGACTACAAATTAGTGTATAATAAAAATCTGTAAAGCATGTGATAATAATATGCATGCACGACAATATATGATATGGTAAAACTCCCAGAAAGCCCTTCATATTGATTATATTGTTTGTTTCTGAACTGGGTGGTAGGAGAAAGTGTTTTTTACAATTTTCAATTAACAAACATTTATTCTTTGATTTAACCCACCATCACTACAACTTCTGTCATTCAATGATTCACCAAAAATTGGGTAAGTAATCTGAGTTGTTTTTATTAATCTTTCTTAAATGTAAATATAGCTCAAATTATTTTGATATTTAACATCAAAATGCTTATGTAGAAGTTTGGTGATGTTTTTGTAACCAGAAATATGCTATAGGAAATTATCTCTGGCTTATATCAACTAACCTATAGTGAAACTGGTTTTGTTATATGTTGTTCTGCTTAAAATTTCAGTTTCCAAGAAATTGTTGATAACATTAAATTGAGGAGGTTCTGTATATTGTAATGTCTAAAGTGAGCAATAAAAATTATATGAAGATATTTAATCAATAAATGGATAAATTTAAAAGAAATATTAAAATATATCAAATAGTCCCCCAAAAAAGAAGAGTAAACAGAGAAACCAAAAATGTTTAAAAACATAGAAATAATAAAAGATAAACGTAAACACAAATATATTAATAAATATACTAAATGCATGTGACATACACAAACTAATGAAAAGATAGTCAGAATAGATAAAAACAAACAATCAAGGTTGTCAGAATAGATAAAAACAAAACACAACAAAAACCAGAAGACATTACCCTAAAATATTGTGTCTTGTGTGTTGTGTAGTGATATAGGTAGGACTAACATAAAGGAATTAAGAAATATGTCTTACGTAAACAATAATCAAAAAACTTGCAACAGTAACATTCAAAGCTGACAAAATAGATGTCAGAGACATGAAATTGCTAGTGATGAAAAGAGACATTACAGATTATAAAAGAGTCAATTAACTTGGAAGGTACAACAATCTTAAATGAATATGCTCCCAACAATAAAGCCTCAAAATATATAAGGCAAAACCTCACAGAACTGAAAAGAAAAATGGAAAATTACACAATTACAGATGAAGATACTAACATATCTCTCTCAATAATAGATATAACTAGCAGACAAAAAATAAGTAAACTTGAAAAAAATAACTTCAGAAACCCTTTTGTTCTTATTGAAATTTATGTAAGACTTAGCCCGACAACAGCAGAATATAAATTATTTTCCAGGGCATACAGAACATTCACCAAGCTAGACCAGATCATGGATCACAAAACAAAATCTAACAAATGAAAAATTAAATTAATTAATTAATTGAACTTGTAAAACGAATTAAACAATGTATGTTTCACATTCATGGTAAAATTAAACTAAAAATTACTACCATGCTCTAAAACAAACAAACAATACAATTATAGTCAATAGGAAGATAATGGAGAAGGAATGTAGAAAGCAGTATAAGTTAATTAATTGCTTTGCATGTCATAAGAATGATTCAAAATATATTACCGGTGGTAATATAATAAATATAGAAACCTCAATAAGAAAAAAAGGGAATTAAAGACATATAGAAAAAATTCAGAAACACTCCCAACAACAACAACAACAAAAAACTATGCTTACATGTTTTCACAAAGAGAGAGGATCTTTAAAATTTTCAGACAGAAAATTATTTTTTAGAAAATAAAATCTATTGCTATAAAACATAGTATACAATTAACTATTTTGAAGTAAAACTTCAGTGTCACTTATTATATCCACAATATTATGGATACCATCACCTCTAATAATTGCCAAAACATTTCCATCACTTCAAAGTAAAACTATTTGACAGGACAATCTCTTGAATAAATGGTACTGAGAAAACGATATCTAAATGCAGAAGAGTGAAACTAGACCCTTAACTCTCACAATATACAAACATTAAATCAAAATACATTAAAGACTTAAATTCTAAGAGCTGAAATTCTGAAACTACTAGAAGAAAACACTGGGAAACACTCCAGGACATTGGTCTGAGAAAAGATTTCCTGAGTAAGACCACAAAGGCACAGGCAAGCAAAGCTGAAGTACACAAATTGGATCACATCAAGCTAAAAAGCTTCTAAACAGCAAAGGAAACAATCAATAAAGTGAAGAGACAACCCACAGAATGAAAGAAATATTGCAAACAACACATCTGACAAAAGATTAATAACTAGCATATATAAGGAGCCCAAATTACTCAATAGAAATAATAATAATTCAATTCAAAATGAGCAAAAGAGCTGAGTAGACATTTCTCAAAATAATTCTTATAAGTGACCAAAAGGTATTTTAAAAAGTGTTTAAATCACTAATCATCTGAGAAATGCAATTCAAAATTACAATATCATCTTACCTAGTTAAAGTGGCTTTTATCCAAAAGACAAGCAATTATGAATGCTTCTAAGGATATGGAGGGGGAACACTTGCACAGTGTTAATGGGAATAAAAATTAGAGAAGTCACTATGGAGAACAGTACAGAGATGCCTCAAAAACCTAAACAGAACTACCATATGATCCAGCACTTCCACTCCTGTGTATTTATCCAAAAAACAATATATATAAATAAAATAAAATAAAAAAGAAAATATGTATATAAAAGAGCTATCTGTACTCCTATGTTTATTGCAGCACTATTCACACTAGCCAATATATGGAATCAACCTGTGTCCATCAATAGATATGGATAAAGAAAATGTGGTGCATATTGCTTTTGGTGTTTTAGTCATGAAGTCTTTGACCATGCCTTTGTCCTGAATGGTATTACCAAGGTTTTCTTCTAGTGTTTTATGGTTTTGGGTTTTACAATTCAGTCTTTAAACCATCCTGACTTAATTTTTGTATAATGTGTAAGGAAGGGGTCCAGTTTCAGCTTTTTGCATATGGCTAGCCAGTTTCCCAGGACCATTTATTAAACAGGGAATGCTTACCCCATTGCATGTTTTTGTCAGGTTTGTCAAAGATCAGATGGTTGCAGGTATGTGGTGTTATTTCTGAGGTCTCTGTTCAGTTTCACTGGACTGAATATCTGCTTTGGTGCCAGTACCATGCTGTTTGGTTTACTATAGCCTTATAGTATAGTTTGAAGTCAGGTAGCATGATGCCTCCAAGTTTTTTTTTGTTTGTTTGTTTTTGTTTTTGTTTTTTGTTTTTTGTTTTAGGATTGTCTTGGCTATACGGGCTCTTTCTTTGTTCCACATGACATTTAAAGTATTTTTTTTTTTCCTAATTCTGTGAAGAAAGTCAATGGTAGCTTTATGTAAATAACACTGAATCTATAAATTACTGTGGGCAGTATTGCATTTTCATAATATTGATTCTTCCTATCCGTCAGCATGGAATGTTTTTCCATTTGTTTGTGTCCTCTCTACAAAGCAATGGTTTGTAGTTCTTAAAGAAATCCTTTACATCCTTTGTAAGTTGTATTTCTAGGTATTTTATTCTCTTTGTAGCAATTGTGAATGGGAGTTCATTTATAATCTGGCTCTCTACTTGTCCAATGTTGATGAATAGGAATGCCTGTGATTTTTGCACATTGATTTTGTATCCTGAGACTTTGCTGAAGTTGCTTATCAGCTGAGGAGTTTTTGGGCTGAGATGATGAGGTTCTCTAAATATACAATCATGTGATCTGCAAATAGGGACAATTTATTTCCATTCTTCCAATTTGAACACCCTTTATTTATTTCTCTTGCCTGATTGTCCTGGCCAGAATTTACAATACTATGTTGAATAAGAGTGGTGAGAGTAGGCATTTTTGTCTTGTACCGGTTTTCAAAGGGAGTATGTCCAGCTTTTGGCCATTCAGCATGATATTGGCTATGGGTTTGTCATAAATAGCTCTTATTATTTTGAGATATGTTCCGTCAATACCTAGTTTACTGAGAGTTTCAACATGAAGAGATGTTGTATTTTATCAAAAGATTGAATCTAATTAAAGAGTTTCTGCACAGAAAAAAAAAACAAAAAAAACAAAAAAAAACAACTAGCATCAGAGTGAACAGACAATCTACAGAATGGGAGAAATATTTTGCAATCTATCCATCTGACAAAGGTCTAATATCCAGAATATAAAGGGAACTTAAACAAATTTATAAGAATAAAACAACTCCATCAAAAAGTTGGCAAAGGATATTAAGACACACTTCTCAAAAGAAGACACTGATGTGGCCAAGAAAGATATGAAAAAAAACTCGTCATCGCTGATCATTAGAAAAATGCAAATTAAAACCACAATGAGATACCATTTCATGCCAATCAGAATGGTGATTATTAAAAAGTCAGGAAACAATAGATACTGGCGAGACTGTGGAGAAATAAGAACACTTACACTGTTGGTAGGGATTAAATTAGTTCAATCATTGTGGAAGACCATGTGGCAATTCCTCAAGGATCTAGAACCAGAAATGCCATTTGACCCAGCAATCCCATTATTGGGTATGTACCCAAAGGAATATAAATCATTCTACTATAAAGACACATGCACTCATATGTTTATTACAGCACTATTTACATAGTAAAGACTTGGAACCAACTGAACTGCCCATCAATGGTAGACTGGATAAAGAAAATGTGGCACATATACACAATGGAATACTATGACGCCACAAAAAAGAATAAGATCATGTCCTTTGCAAGGACATGGATGAAGCTGGAGGCCATCATTTTCAGTAAACTAACACAAGAACAGAAAAACAAATACTTCATGTTCTCACTCATAAGTGGGAGTTGAACAATGAGAACACATGGACACAGGGAGGGGAACAACACACACTAAAGCCTGTCGGGGGGTGAGGTCCAAGGGGAGGGAGAGCATTAGGACAAATATCTAATGCATGTGGAGTCTAAAACCTAGATGATGGGTTGATAGGTGCAGCAAACCACCATGACACATGTATACGTACACAACAAACCTGTACATTCTGCACATGCAATCCAGAACTTAAAGTAAAACTTAAAAAAGTAAAAGATAATGTGATATATATACATATACACACAAACACACATAAAATACAATATAATATTATTAAACCATGAAAAACATAACATTTTATTATTGGTGACAATATAAATGAAACCAGAGGGCATTATGGCTAAGTGAAATAAACCGTGCACAGAAAGACATATAACACATGTTCTCACTAATATGTAAAAGCTTAAAAAAATATTGAACTTAAGGAGGTGGAGAGAAGAGTAGTGACTATCAGAGACTGGGAAGGGTAGTGGTGAGATGGAGATAAACAGTGAATGGTTAATGAGCACAAAAATAATAATAATTATTTATAATTATCAAAAATAAGTAAATACAAATGAACAAAAAGGTTAAGAAAAAAACAAAGAAAAATCTCTTTCCTATTAGTTTCTCCCCATTCACCTCTTTCCTCAGTGTCTGGTAAAAAACAATTTGCATTAAGCATCTATGGATTCAACAACTGACTGATTCAATGATATGAATTGGCTTTGTATCCCCATCCAAATCTCATCTTGAACTGTGATCCCCATGTGTACAGAAAGGGTCCTGGTGGGAGGCGTTTAGATCATGGAGGAGGTTTCTCCCATGCTGTGCTTGGGATAGTGAGGAAATTCTCACAAAATCTGATATTTAGAAGTTACAGTTTCCCTTGCACTCTCTCCTGCTGCTATGTAAGATGTGCCTTGCTTTCTCTTTGCCTTCTGCCATGATTCTAAGTTTCTTGAGGCCTCCCCAGCCATGTGGAATCTGAGTTGCTTAAACCTGATTTTTTATTAATTACCGAGTCTCAGGTCATATCTTTGTAGCAGTATAAGAATGAATTAATACAGTTAGTTAGTTTATTCATTTAAAATTTTGAATAATATACTTGACTTAATCTAATATATCCAAAATATTCAGCATGCAATTAACATAATTATGAATATTTTACATTTTACATTGTTTTTATTAGTGCTAATTTTTAAAATAAGATGTTTTTATTGTTATTTATTATATAATTTTAAATATGGGTTCATAATATTTATACATATTTATGGGGTTCATGTGATATTTTGATACAAGCATACAATGTGTAGTGATCAAATCAGGGTAATTGTTGTACTCATCACCGCATGCATTCATCTTTTTTTTATGTTAGGAACATTCTAATTCCAGTAAGTTATTCTGAAATATAAAATAAATTATTGCAAACTATAGTTGCCATATAATACTACTGAACACTAGATTTTTTTCCTGCAATCTAACTGCATTTTTGTACCCATCAACCATCCCCTTTTTATCTCCTCTTAGCCACTACCCTTACCAGCCTCTGGTAACCATCATTCTATTTTCTATCACCATGAGGTTTTTGTTTTGTTTTGTTTTGTTTTTATTCATGAAAACATGAGATATTTGTCTTTGTATGCGTGACCTCTTTCAGTTTTATCTATGCTGTTGCAAATGACAGGATTTTATTTTTTATGGCTGCATAATAGTTCATTGTGCATATTTAGCACATTTTCTTTAGCTTTGGATTTATTTATTCTGAATATTTAATGTAAATGAACTCGTAAAATGTGTGACTTTTTGTGTTTAGCCTGTTTCTTCTTTCACTTAGCATAGTGTTTCAAAGTTTGTCGACATTTTAGAAAGTGTCAGTACTTCATTCTTTTTTGGCTAATTAATATTCCATTATATTTGAAATGTATCCAAAAAGTCTCCAAAATGTATATGTTTGTTTATAGACACTTGGGTTATTTCTACTTACTGGCTCTTGAGGTTAATGCTGCTTATGACTATATGTGTATGTGATTGTTTAAATACCTGTTTTCACTTCGTTTGAATGTATATTTAGGAGAGTAATTGGAATTCCATATTTAACTTTCTTGAGGAACTTCTAAACTGCTTTTCACAGCAGATGAATCATTTTAGATTTTTGCCAGCAAGGTGTGAGCATTTTCATTTCTTCACATCCTAATTAATATTCATTTTTTAATAAAGTTTTTTCAATAGCCCTCCTTGTGGGTATCACTGATAGTTCATTGTGGTTTTAAGTTGCATTTTTCACTAACTAATGATATGGAGCATTTTTTCATGATTTCAGAGTTATTGTGTACATTATTTGGGGAAACATCTATTCAAGTCTTTTATCCACAATTTAATTGAGTTTCTTGTTTCATTGTCAAGTTTTAAACATTCTTCATACACAGTTTGAGAAACAAAAAGAAAATGGCCTCAATTTAATGTAACATATCAAATTTACAAAAATCCATAAACGCATAGTAATACACAGAAAAAGGTTTTGTTGGGATGATCACACCTACGTCACTGAAATGGATACCTTTGCCGGGTCAGTGCGATGGGTAATCCATGTTTTAAGCTGTTTTATCTCATAATTAGCCACCTTCTGGTATTCAAGTGGCTTTATGAATAAAAATTATGATTCAGGGAGTTGCTATTGGCTGGGACTGTGAAAAAAATTTACCCAGGATAATCTTCCACATTTTTTGGCCAAGATGGGGCTCCTTTGATATTCCAAAACTTACATATCTGCCTGCACAATTCAAACAAAGAAAATAGTGAACACCTTAGAGACAATTGGAAGCCATTTTTCCATTGATGCTTTAAAAATTCTAAATAGAATCAAGAGGCTAACACTGTCCACCTTAGAGAAAACAATTCAAAATTCGGTGAATGGCTTAATAAAATAGAAAAGAGAGGTTAGTTCTTGTGAGACTGAAATCAAACTGTAAAATCACTTTTAAAAGACCCTACTCCCACTAACATCTCCTCACCCACTGCCCTGCCTGTCTTCTTGCACCCTTTTTACTACCTCTGCTTTTATTTATCACTCCTCCATTCTTCCTTCACTCTTTCAGGTGGTTATCTTGAAAAAGTTTCTAAATTTTCTTTAGGATCCTTTGTATGTTTCTATGTAAAATCCTGTGATAAATTTCTGTAACTATATTTTACCTTAGTATCCATTTTAATCCTCTTTTAACACAGAAAATAGCTTCTTTAAAAAACTTAAATTCGTTCTGTGCTTTGAGATGTAAATTTGCTACTCTGTTTTCTGCAAAATTTGGTAAGGGATTAAGCGATGTGGAATAAATTTCAGCCTGTTCCATTTACAGAGATGTAATTTGAATCCAGCTATTCTTCTAAACTAATGAGTTTTACCTGAATCATTTTCAGAGATTTTAAATTGAAACTATAAGATTTTAAATTTTCTCTGTCTGTATGTCTGTCTTATTTGTATATATACATACATACACTGTCTATGGTAACAAATTGGCTTATAAGGAAATGAATACTCATAAATTAAGCAAATAATCCCAAATGCTTTTCACAATCACATGAATTATTAATATTTTTGAGGAAGGGACTAGTATAATAATTTTAGTTTGATGGGAATGGTTGTGTCTTCTGAGTTATCAACAAAAACATGCATATATTTAATTTTCTTGCCTAACATACAGTAAAATGAAAATACATGGTTAATAGAAAATTTAATTGGAGATGATGGCTAGTTTTAGATGATGCCTCATGAAATTTCTCAGGCATAATCATTAAGAATGAATGGATTAAAAGTATATAAATGAGATGAAAGCATATAAATTAAGTTTTGATATTGATTGTTTTGTAACATGTTTACTTGGGAAGGTTTTTCACTTTTTTAGTAACTATACCCTTAGAATTTTGCTAAGCTAAATTAAATGATGGATATCCATCAAATGTCTAGATCATTTTGAGAAAGATATAATGCTAAGACATTCATTGTTGAATATGAGTTAGGCACATATACCTTGGGCATCTTATTTCACAGAAACAAATGCTATTTGCATCTGTTAGTTAAAAATAATAATAATAATAATAATTCGATTCCATGCTAACTATTTGGTGTGATAGAAAGCCTAGGTCTCTGGATATTGTAAAATATGTATTTATAGATTGCTGGTACAGGGTTGATTGCTAAAAATTGCTTATTTTCTAGGTTTCCATTAAATTAGAGTTGCTAATAGTTAATATTGTAATTACTGTATAGGATTAAAACCACTAGAGATTGAAAGACAGTTCTATATGCAAACGATGCAAACGTAAGATGTATTTTTGTAAGAAAATTTGTAAAAAGAATAATTTTGTATGAGAAAGAATCTTGTACAGTAAATTTCTCTTCTATAACACAAAAGGGAAAAACTCAAGCATGTTGTACATGGTCTAAGTTAGTTATGATAAGGGTTATATAAATAAAGTTTATAAAATGAATTTTCTGTGTCATTAGGTTAGCTATAATTGGAAAGAAACTCTTTACAGGTCTATGAATTGAACTTTAATGTGAGAAATCCACTGATGCAGAACTAAAAACATGTGTCTCCTCTGACGGATCAAGCTTTTCTTAAAATGTTAATTTTCTCTTAGTAAAATTAGGTTTGATTTTTAATTCTGAAATCTAATGTCTTCACAGTCATCCTCTACAGTAAACACAGTTTCTATTTATGCCATGTATTCCTGATATCTATCTAATTTTCCTAATTTCAGGTTGAAAGTGCAGCTCTCCTTCCTTCTATTCTTGAAAAGACCTAACTTTTTCCTTGGCTGATGTGATAACCCTCTCATTTAAGCTTTTCATTAGCTGCTGTAACTTTTTCTTCAATTCTAACTCTGCTTTTATTGCTTGATGCTAACATGTTTATCTTGAAGGTCTAGAAAGGCAATGTTTCCTGCAGTACAACTTGATTCTGTATTGCTGACATTTTTTGATGTGTCTTAATTATTCCCTGTATCAAGAAATTTATCATGCTATTGATGAAAACTATGTATTTTCCTCAGCTAAAGGTGTTATTTTCTTGTTTACATTCCTCTTTAATCATAATCCTATGAGGATATTATTTCTGTGTCTGATAAAATTCAGGTATCTTTTTCATCAGTTTTAACTTTAAGGCCATCTACATGGGCTTTCTGTAGAGAGAACTGATCACACAGCAGAATGTTTCTTTGTTTTTTGTTTTGTTTGTTTGCTTTTCCTTTAGAGTAATTGAACAAGGAAACAAGTATTCTGTTTCATCAGGATAATTTTTCGTACTTCCTGTGGCCTTTATTAGGTTTTTGCTTACTTAGGAGAACTGAGCTTCAAAAGGGTTATGGCTCTTACATCCACATAACTTTCTGTATTGCTTTTGAAGTCTCCTGATTATCACTTTGGTTAAATGAATAATCATTTTACAGTGACCTGTGATTCTCATAATCAAGTGTTTTGAATCGTTTCACATTTTTTGGCAGGCTTCCTCACGAACAGAATCTCAAATAGTCTTTCTGACCTAAAACTAACTTTGAGATTTTCCAGTTAGGCCCCTGGAGAACATCAAAGAATATATCTTTCATCTTGGTGGAGATATTAAATAATTAAGCTTATTTGGTAAACTGTGTAGTAAACATTGCTAATTGATAAGCGATACTAGATCTTTTCTCAATTACATTTGTGGGTATAATATGAAAATATGTTTCAAAGTTCCAGTTTCATAAGAATTCAGGTTATTAGTCATAATTTTGGATACTATGAATATGAGTATTCTAAACCTTAAGTGAAATTTATAAAAGCCTACTTTTTTCTTTTTTTTTTTTTTAGATTTTTAAAGCTTTTTTTTAAAATTATTTTTTATTATTATACTTTAAGTTCTAGGGTACATGTGCATAACGTGCAGGTTTGTTACATATGTATACTTGTGCCATGTTGCTGTGCTGCACCCATCTTTTTTCTTATGTGATGTCAGTTGATTCTTTTTACATTAAAATACTGCTTGTAGTAGAGGTTGCTAAATTTCCTTCGTACTTGTAATTTTTCTTCAGATTTTCTGGGTTTGTCATTCAGTTATTATTTAAATTATTTTATGGAATCATTTGCTTTATCTTCTTACTTGATTCCTCCAAAATTCAGAAACTATTCTTGAGTATTATTTTTTTAAATAATTTCAATAAAAATCTGTTATATTTTTATAAGCAGGACACAATTGGAAACATTGGTTATATTGTCAGGGTTTTGACGGAAATGTCATATGTAAGAACATGAAAAAAATTCCTGGCTTAAAGAGTTCCCAGCATTACATTTAATAATAAAAATTGTCACTTTCTGGCAGGCCCAAGAACCTTAAGATTGTAAGTAAAAAATAAAGTCTGTCTTGGGTTAGCTATCTAGACTCAAGATTTTTTGTTTTTAATTCTGAGATTCCTATGTAATCAATGTGGAGAGAAAAAGTTATGTTTCTAGCTAAAAACCAAAGTACACCTATTGTTGGGTTGTAGTCTTGTCCATTGTTTTCAGGTTCTCATTATCTGTCTGTAGACTGACTTAGATCCTAAATTCCTGTAATTTCTCACAATATTTGGCTATAACTAAATCCTGATAGAGTTCCCTGGCTCTCTTCCCCTAAGCAAAACTAGGGATGCTTTGGAAACATTCAGGGGACATTTTTCTTACTTACAACTAACGAACTAGGGGAATTTGATAGTTTATATATTTTCCCTGGAGTTCTGAATTTATCCATATGGTCTGTGTAGCCAACCAACCTATGATGTTTCCTAAATTACTATCTATTCCCTTTCAACTGGGGCCCCTTACTGAAAGTCACTGCCTTTTGCTTGTCCTAAAGTCTCTCATATACCTACCTCCTGGAAGGGAATTCCTAGAAATCTATAAAGCCCATACTTTCTTCTCCCCTAAAAAAGAAATAATGCTTGAGTTATCCTCAGGAGATTTTACCCCAGAAGCAGCTTTTACCCAAATTTACATCTACTCAATTACCTCACCATCATTAACTACTTTTCTTTCCAAAAGCTTCCTGAGAGTCTTTGGGCACCATCGAACATCAACAATAACCCTTCAGGTTATAAATATGATAGTTGTGGACACTTCCAACAATGTGATTATCATGGCAGGGTTAGACCATGGGAAGGAAGTAGATTAGGAAGATTTCTGTAATCCTGATTTGGACTTTGTCCTACTTGGAATTAATACATAATCAGAAAACTTTCCTACACTATTACCATGTTTGCCCATTCTACTTCCTGAGCCATCAAGACACAAGAGAGATCCTTAGATTCTCTTACTTATGTGGTCCTAGAAAACCACATTGCACACCTGTAATCCCTGGGAGGCTGAGGTGGGCAGATCAGGAGGTCAAGAGATCAAGACCATCCTGGCCAATATGGTGAAACCCCCTCTCTACTAAAAATATAAAAATTAGCTTGGAGTGGTGACACACACCTGTATTCCCAGCTACTTAGGAGGCTGAGGCAGGATAATTGCTTGAACCAGGAAAGCAGAGGTTGCAGTGAGGCAAGATCGTGCCACTACACTCTAGCCTGGTGACAGAGTGAGACTCCATTTCAAACCAAAAAAGAAAAAAGAAAAAGAAAACCATATTGCACTATACTGTCTCCTGGATGCACAGGGTAGTGTGTCATCACTAACACTTCCTCCTGTACCTGGGTAGATACTTCTAGCCAGATCTAATTAGAAACATCTAAGATCCTAAAGCTGGCCAAATCTCTGAAAGGGTCATCTTTAGAAAGTCTCCTTGCTGGGCTTACTGAACTACATTTTCAATTTCTCGATATTTTCAGCTGTTTTTCCCTGGTGTAGGACTCCTGCATTCTGTCCCACAGCTCCTAATGATTCTCAAGAAAACCCTACCAGCATGATCCTATTAGGGTTCTGCTGACCGAACACCTTGAGACTTTAAACTTACTTCAGCCAGAAACCAGAAGCACCTTAACCTAAGAGACTTTTCGAATGTAAAAAGTACCTTAGTGCCTCTGGTGGGAAAATGACTACTTGGTCAATTGACCACTGCCCTGACACGGAAATCTCTGTGAGAGATTAGATGGAACCCAAGCATGTTGTCACCCACTCTGACACCAATGCTGTCTGCTAACATTTTTAAATAAACGGTGGGGAAATGTGAACAAATGAACCTGAAAATTCCACTCTTCAAGGTGGATCGTCAGTAGCTAACTGGGTCTAAATTTAAAATACAGTCAAGCAGCCATTTCCTGACTAAAGGTCACAGGCATACTCCAAATTCTCAGAACAAACACCTCGATTTAGGATTCTCAGATCTTACTTTAACAAACCAGTAAGAGCCAATGGTCAATCAGGGCTTCCATGGCCCACCTTGGCCAATCAGGACTCAGCTCTATCAACCAATCAGAACTTTGCAGATTTGAATATTTATTTGCATAAATGAACTTGATTGGGTACAAGTCTCATTTTTTCTCTGAGACAAACTTTTAGTATACACCAAAGGCTGCATATCACCAGTTTGTAAGCTGGTCACAGGAATAAAGTCTTTCTTCCAAATTCCTTTTCAGAGAACATTTGTTCACACAACCATATTGAATATAAACCTGGAATTCTATGTATTCCATGAAGTATTTATTTCCACTAGCCATAATAATATATTATTGCTGTAATTTGCCAATGTTTCTGTATATACTATTTAAGAGAACGAGGTTACTTACCAAGTACTCAATTTTTTTTTTACATACAACTTTGAAAACAAGTGCAGATACAAAACAGCTTCATGCTATTTATATTTTATTATTTTGTCCCAATCTTGTACAATTAAAATGTGTAATGTGTAATGCTAAGGTAGACTGAGAATTCATTTAGTTACATTTCCTGCTTTGATTTTTACTTAGTGAAGGCCGTCTTAGAAACTGTTAGCATTTTAATATGAACAAAAGTGTTCTTCAGGGCAATAAAGATTACAGTTCCCTACTGTTCTCAAAGCAATTTAAAGTATCTTAGTCCCAAAAATATGTGTTTACTATAAACTTGTAGAGCAGTTTGATTTTTGAGAGGACATATTAATTTCTATAGGGCACAGACACACACACATATCATTTTATTCACTTCCAATTATAACCAGTTTTCAAATGTGTTGTACCTTCATTTTCTCATAATTTACATTTTTTATTGTACACATCTGTTTTAAAAAGTCAAAGAATTTGAGAAACAAACAAGTTTACTGAGGATTTTAAAAATGGATTACTTAATTTCCGTTCAGCAACTTAGATGGTTATTTTTGCTTCCAGCTCATGTGTGTTTGTGTTCTGCTACTTGACTTTCCCTTTATCTATCTTCATGCCTTCTCTAGTTACCAGATGCTAACACAGCCATGTGAATGCTGCCTCACTCAGAGCAGTAAACACAGCCACCGCGCTTGGAAATAAATACTTTGAATATTGTACAGGCACATATTTCAACAAAGACAAAATTATCAGGTGCCTCCCGCTAGAATTAACAGATGACTTTTTTTGGATCTTTTTCTGAACACAGAAAATTTCTGAGTTTAACTTCTTCATATAAAGAGCATACATTTTTGTAATGTTCATCTTAATATTTCTCATCTATTTGACTTGTAAAATACTGTTTTATATAAAATTTTACCAAATATAAATTATATGAATATTAACATAACTTATTTGTTTTTCAGAAACAATTATTAGAGAGAATTATTCATGGACCTGTAAAATATTTTGAAACAGAGGAAGCAAGGGACTCTCATATTTATATATGAATGAATAATGCATATTTTATTTTTTCCAGTAAAATATCTCTTTCTAATGAGTAAATTACCAAATTTATTTGCAATACATAAAACATATTTCATAATTTAGATGCAGTAAATCAGAAGCTTGTGAAAACTGTTATTTTATATTCAAACAATTTAGAAAAAGAAAAAGCAATTTGAAGAATTCAACTAATTGGGTATTTTTTTTTTTTTTTTTTTTTTTTTTTTTTTTTTTTTTTTTTTTT
>NC_037671.1:65528890-65679289 GCF_003255815.1 Theropithecus gelada | reverse complement strand
TTTTTGAGACGGAGTCTCACTGTGTCGCCCAGGCTGGAGTGCAGTGGCTGGATCTCTGCTCACTGCAAGCTCCGCCTCCCGGGTTCACACCATTCTCCTGCCTCAGCCTCCCGAGTAGCTGGGACTACAGGCGCCCGCCACCTTGCCCAGCTAGTTTTTTGTATTTTTTAGTAGAGACGGGGTTTCACCATGTTAACCACGATGGTCTCGATCTCCTGACCTTGTGATCCGCCCGTCTCGGCCTCCCAAAGTGCTGGGATTACAGGCGTGAGCCACTGCGCCCGGCCTGGGTATTTTTTTTAATAATTTTAGAGTTACTTATAAGTATTATAAACACAGAATTTGACATGTTTTGATATCACATGCATAATACTATATACATTACATGTGTGTGTATATACATATATATGTCATCTTTTATGGTGTATATATATGTGTGTATACACACACACACATATATAGTAGAACCTATTCAGATAATCTATGTGTGGCTGGACACACTTAATGCCCATTTTAATTAATGTCATTGCCATCTATTCTATGTTCTTAGAGTTGCTCCTAGTCTCTCAGGGCCTCAGGTTCTTTCTTGTTTGAGGGAGACACTTCACCAGACAATCTAATATTATCAAATGAATTAAAGTCACAAGAAAATAATTCTTAATTCTTTATAAAGAAAACTTTGTAATATATCAAACTAACCAATAATAGGTTATTTTGTTGTTAGAAAGAATATCTTGACCGGAAATATATCCAAACTGTCTAAATTATGGTATTTAGCAGTTAAATCTCTCTTCTGATCTCACGTTAGCCATTCAGTATTGCTCTATAAATGAGAGAGCTTCTCAATCCCAGAAGAGTTGGAGAGGTTACATTGCTGGTAAGTAGTCTGAACTCACAATTCTCTGTGACCCAAAACATATAAGATTCATTTGTTCCTCCCTGATCCTGATTTAGAAATCAAACAAAGTCAGTATATGAACTATATCTATAATTTCCATTTTTAAACTTCTCTCAAGACAATCATCTCATGTCTGAATATTTCTTATCACTAATTTAAAGAAAGATAAAACCTCTCATTCAAAAGTAAAAATTAAAAAAAAAAGAAAACCCACTGATGCAATCTCTACAGGGAAATCTTTAGCAGAAGACATTTAAGTTTATATATTGACAGGGTCAAGGAGAACTGTAAACTACATGAAAATGCCAGTTTGGGAGCAGAATAATAAGGCAAAAAGATAGTTGAGTGATTTACAAATGAGATGTGAGATTAGATAATTTAGCGTATTCTAATAAAGAGCTCTCATAGACTTAGAATTAAAGTTTTACTTTGTAGGAAACCAGAGAAGTACAGTCACATTTCAGTGGAAAAGATGACATACTTTCAATGTACAGAGTATGATTTTCTTTTTACAAAAGCATTCTAGGTATGTACTCCAAACATGGTATCTAATATTCTGTGTGTCATATTCTTTATTTCTAATTTGATTCTATAATCTGCTATCTCTAGCCATGATTCTACAACTTATTTTAAATAAATTATTCTTTAGAATTATATAAAAGTTTGAAATATTTAAAAAATAGTTCAATGCATGACTTCAGAAAATTATATACATATTGTTTAGAGCATATCCTTTCAGATTACCTGATCCTAGCCTTTTGTGGTCTTTGACTCAATTTATTATTTTGTGTAATGTGGATAATAGTTGTGGATAAGTGTTTTCTATAAACATACAAATAACATTGAGTTGGTGGAGTTTCAATTGACTTTACCACCTTTGATGGTTAACATTGAATGTCAACTAGAGTGGATTGAAGGATGCGAAGTATTATTCTAGGTGCATCTGTGAAGGTGTTGTCAGAGGAGATTAACATTTGAGTCAGGGGACTGGGAGAGGCAGAGCCACTCTCAATCTGGGTGGGAACCATCTAATCAGCTGCCAGAGTGACTAGGATAAAAGCAGGCAAAGGAAAATGGAAGACCAGACTGGTTGAGTCTTTTGGCCTCCATCTTTCTCCTGGGATGGATGTTTCCTGCCCTCAAACATCAGACTCCAAGTTCTTGGCCTTTGGACTCACACCAGCGGTTTTCCAGGGGCTCTAGGGCCTTCAGCCACAGACTGAAGGATGTGCTATCTTCTTCCTTACTTTTGAGGTTTTCAGACTCAAGACTAGCTTCCTGGCTCCTCAGCTCGTGGGACTTCAGCTTGTTATTGTGTGAGTCAATTCTTCTAATAAACTCCCCTTCATATGTTCATCTATTCTATTTGTTTTTTTTTCCCTTTAGAAAACCCTGACTAATAAAGATTTTGGTGCCAGAAGTGGAGCCCAAAAGAAGAGAAGGCCCTGCAACAGGTCCAGGCTGCTGTGCAAGCTGCTCTGCCACTTGGGCCATATGACCCAGCAGTTGCAATGGAGCTTGATGTGTCAATGGCAGATAGAGATGCTGTTTGGAGCCTTTGGCAGACCCCACTAGGTGAATAACAGAAGACACCTCTAGGTTTTTGGATCAACCCATGCCCTCTTCTGCAAATAACTACCCTCCTTTTGAAAGACAGTTCTTGGCCTGTTACTGGGCTTTGGTAGAAACTGAACTTTTGACACTGGGTCATCAAGTCACCATGTGACCTGAACTGCCTATCATAAACTGGGTGATTCTTGATCCGTCTGGCCATAGAGTGGGGCATGCATGACAGAATTCAATTATCAAATGGAAGTGGTATGTACGTGATTGGGCTCAAGCAGTTCCTCTGGGCACAAGTAAGTTACATGATGAAGTGGCTCAAACCCTGTTTTCTTTCCCCCAGGCTGGACTGATGGCCTCATGGGGAATTCCCTATGATCAGTTGACAGAGGAAGAAAAGACAAGGGCCTGGTTCACAAATGACCCTGCACGATGTGCAGGCACCACCCCAAAGTGGACAACCTCAGGACTATAACCCCTTTCTAGGACATCCTTGAAGAACAGTGGTGAAGGGAAATCTTTCCAGTGGGCAGAACTTCAAGCAGTGCACCTGTTTGTACACTTTGCCTGGAAGGAAACATAGGCAGATGTGCAATTATATGCTGATTCATAGGATATTGCCAATGGTTTGTCTGGGTGGTCAAGGACTTGGAAGAAGCAGGATTGGAAAATTGATGACAAAGAAATTTGGGGAAGAGGTATGTGGATGGACCTCTCTGAGTGCTCAAAAACTGTCAAGATATTTGTATCCCACGTGAGTGCTCACCAGTGGGTGACCTCAGCAGAGAAGGGTCTTAATAATCAAGTGGACAGAATGACTCATTCTGTGGCCACCACTCAAGTTCATTTCCCAATGACCCTTGCCATTGCCCAATGGGCTCATTAACAAAGCAACCATATGACAGTGACAGAGGTTATATATGGGCTCAGTAACACGGACTTCTGCTCACTAAGGCAGGCCTGCCTACAGCCACTGCTGTGTGCCCAATTTGCCAGCAGCAGGAACCAACACTGAGTCCTTGATATGGCATCATTCCTCAGGGTGATCAGCCAGCTACTTGGTGACAGATTAATTATATTGAATATCTTCCGTCATGGAAAGGGCAGCAGTTTGTCCTCATCAGAATAGACACTGCAGATATGGGTTTGCCTATTCTGTGTGCAATGCTTCTTCCAAACTACGATCTGTGGACTCATGGAATGCCTATCTACTATAATGGTATTCCACATAGCATTGTCTCTGACCAAGGCACTCACTTTATGGCTAAAGAAGTGTTTCAGTGGGCTCATGCTCATGGATTTCACTGGTCTTACCATGTTCCCCATGACCCTGAAGCAGCTGGATTGATAGAAGGGTGAAATGACCTTTTGAAATCACAGTTACAACACCATCCAGGTGACAGTCCTTTGCAGGACTGAAGCAAAGTTTTCCAGAAGGCTGTGTATGCTCTGAATCAGCTTCTAATAGATGGTACTGTTTCTCCCATAGCCAGTATTCACGTGAGAGCCAGACTCACCCTCAACCTGGTTAGGCACCATCTAATCAGCTGCCAGCCTGGCTAAGATAGAAGCAAATAGAGGAAAGTGGAAGGACTAGATTGGCTAAGACTTCAGGCCTCCATCTTTCTCCCATGCTGTGTGCCTCCTACACTCGAATATCAGACTCCAAATTCTTCAACTTTTGGACATTTCGACTGAAACCATTGCTTTTCAAGGGGCTCTCAGGCTTTCAGTCACGGACCGAAGGCTGACTATCAGCTTTCCCACTTTTGAGGTTTTGGGAGTCAGACTGTCTTCCTGGCTCCTCAGCTTGTGAACAGCCTATTGTGGGGCTTCACGTTGTGATTGTGTGAGTCAGTTCTCCTAATAAACTGCTTCATATATGTATCTATCCTGTTAGTTCTGTCCCTTAGAGAATCCTGAAAAACACACCCCCTGAAAAAATTGACTCTTCCTTTGAGTTTTCTGAAACAATTTCCTCATTAACTATGTTTCAAAATCTTTAACGTGTACTTATTTTATATTTTGTGAATCATCGTCTAGATTTTGAGATTTCCTTCTATTCATAATGAAAATATATGGACTGCTGAATCTGTTTAGTTTCTATAGCAGATTCTGATAATACATTTCAATTAATAAGATATCATGGTTATTCATAGCTTCTATAAAACCATGACCACACATTACAAACAATCCCATCTATTGCTTCACTAGGCAGTTAATTGAAAAGTCTTTAATATTCAGCCATGAAAGTATAAATCAAGATTTCAAGATCTTGCCTTTATTTTGATTTATTGATATATTCATTTATTTTTATTTTTATTTTTATTTTTTGAGACAGTCTGGTTCTGTCCCTAAGGATGGAGTGCAGTGAAGTGCTCTCGGCTCACTGCAACCTCTGGCTCTCAGGTTCAAACTATTCTTGTGCCTCAGTCTTCAAAGTAGCTGGCCTTACAGACCTGTGCCACCACACCCTGCTAATTTTTTGAATTTTTAGTAGAGACAGGATTTCACATGTTGTTCAGTCTGGTCTTGAACTCCTGAGCTCAAGTGATCTGCCTGTATCGACCTCTCAAAGTTATAGGATTATAGGTGTGAGCTACCGTGCCCAGCCTTGCCTTTATTTTATTAGTAAAATTATTCTTAAATAATTTTATGAGCATTTGTTTTAAGAAGATCTTTTCCAGAAAATTCACATAATTTGGGACTATAAATATTTATTATATTATAGAGCATAGTCTCATAGACTTAGAAACTGGAAGAAAACTTTCTTTTGTACTCTCTCTGTAGCATATATACTACTGTGTCTTTCAAGCTATGGTTTAAGTAATGGTGTCAGGTACTGAAATGCTAGAAAGGACCAATGAGGCAGGTTAAACCAGGTATATCATAGCTGTATATCAATATTATTCAAGCATTTTATTTAAAATTGTTATTTTAAGGTTGTGCCATGTATGTGTGCAACTCAAATAAGCGGAGTTCTTTTTTGTATGTTGCCTAATCTTATGCAATTTTGCAAGTTAGCAGAATATAAGATTTTCATGTGGAATTCATTATTGGGAAACTTTCTTGCCCCTGTGTTCTTTATAGTTGTCTGAGGAATCACCAAAAATTGAAGGTTGCTGAATTGAATGTATCCAGTCTTTAAATTCCTGAGCGCTAACCTCAGATGAGCCATTTATGTGGCTTGTTAATCTACTACATTTCCTTAGTCCATTAACTTTTGTATTCTAAGACTCTGCTTCATTAGTTCTTATCTCATGTCAAACCTTCAATATTTTCTCCTTCATCCTCACACTCCATCGATGACCTCACTTCTCAATTTGCAGAAAAAACAAACAAACAAACAAACAACAGCATTCTCCTCCTAGAAACACTTTATTCTTTTGAATTTCAGTGTTTCATCCTCTCTTGATTTTGCTCCAATCTCACTGGCCTTTTTTTCTTAGTATTTTTTGATGACTCTGCTTCATCAACCTGACATTTAAATGATTGAATGCCTCAGAATTCCATCTTTCACATTTACCTTCTCTTTTCTAAATAGCACACATCATTGATGACCTCTTTTCATCATATGATTGTAAATTTTTATTATTATAAAAACCTTTAAATATTTTATAACATACATTGTAGTGCATTTTATATATTATGGTATATTTGATTTTATATAATATATGGTATTTTGTAGTTAAACATGTAGTTAAACATATATAATATATGGCATTTTGTAGTTAAACACTAAAACATGGTTAGTGTTCAAATTTAACTTAAATCATTCTCTTTACTTGATACTGCATAGGCCTTTCACATTTAAGATGCCTAAACATAAATTTATAAAACGTCTCCATTAAATCTGTCCACTGACATTCTTCCTCAGAAATTTAGGTAAGTTTGAACCCAATCACTAATCCATTCCCAACAATGATTACATAAAAATAAAAATAAAATAAATAAAGCAAATAACATCATCCATATTCCAAACTGACAGAACAATAAGGAGACGCCATCAAAAAAAAAAAAAAAAAAAAAAAAAGACAATGTATTTTTTCACCAAACATTTTACTAATAGAATCCTGAATTTTGTTAAATAGCAAGATTGAAACAGCTCTCCTCAGATTATGTTGACACAGCTCATGTAGCAATAAAGGAGGGAAGAGATGCTAGCTCTTCACATTCGTAGATTTCTAAGAGTCTCTTGTGTCAACCCATGTAATCTGAAGACAGAGAAGCAAAATTAATGAGAGGATTTACATTGACACGTTTCCAACTCTCTTCAATTCATCTTGTTTTCAAAAGAAATAGACTAATTGCAACAAAGTTTTGCTCCTGAAATAGTTTTAACCTTTTTGTATTAAAGCTAACATAAATAAAAATTCCAAATTAAAATGAAATGTAGAACGGGTGTTCCAGGTTTAGCTAACTCTTTGAGCTTCAGATGGATGTCCTTAGGCAAAGCCCGTAACTTTTTATGAAGAGAAAAGATGAATCTTCTCTGTTTGTGGAGCAATTGCAAAGCAAATATTTGAGTGACAGTATTCTATGTGGGGTTGTTTTACCTACCTACTTTTGTCTGAAATAGGGCAGATAAACATTTAAAAAATGTTTCTCTTCATATTTACTTGCCAGGTTTTTAAAATATATAACTGAATGGTAGCACACAAATATTTAAAAATCCATTTAAGTGATGCAAAAGGCAAAATACAGACTTGATTATCAACAAGTGGTGTTTTGTTTCTCATGGATGACTTACAAGTGCTCTGTGAGACAAGAATACAAATCATTTCACATTTTACATCATTCATCATGTGCTTTAGTGTAATGACCAATAGAAAGTCTGAACCAATATTTCCTAAACTGTTCTCAGTAGCGTAGTGTCCCATGAGCTGTTCATAGGTGTTCTGAGGGACTTAGTTTATCAGATAATTTCATAAACATTGAGCATTGTATTACTCCTTTTGGAATACCTCTAAACGTATTAGTATATAAAGACTTTAAAATGTCTTGCTGTTTAAAAATGACATAAGATTGTTTAACTTTGTGTGGCTATGTATATTATTTTAGGAGAGCCTCTTATAATATTACTGGTAGTCCTTTCTCCCATGTTGGGGCTAAAATAATGGGGACACACTCCATGTGAGCTTAGCTTAAAGAGGAATTGCAAGTGGTTGACCAAACCTGGTATATGAAGGAGAACCATATTTTGAGAAGAAATAAAGAGAAGATTGAAAGGGACCAATCATTTCCTTCCTGGAAATAAATTCTGTGAATTATTTATTGTGTTAATTTTCTATATTACATGACAAATTGCCATAGATTTAGAAGCTTAAAATGAGATGTGCATTCACTATCTCACAGGTTCTTTCAGTCAGGAGTCTGGATTTGGCTTAACTGAGTCCTCTGCTTGGAGTGTGAGAGGACTGCAGTCAAGATGTTGGCTGGTTCTGGGGTCTGATTTGAGGCTAAACCAGGAAAGGATCTGCTTCTCAGGTCTCCCAGGCACTTGCAGAATTTCTTTCTTTGCAGCCATAAAATCCGTGGCTTCTTTGAAGCCAACAATGGAGAAAAAGACTCTAGCAAGATGGACAGTTCACTCTTACGTAATTAAGCATGGTTAATCATGTACATCCTATCATCTTGCTGCATTCCTTTAGTTAAAAATAAGTCACAGGGTTCTACTTCAGCAGAGGATATCACCCAAAATCACAAATACCAGGAAACGAGCATCACAGAGGCTGCTTTAAAACTGTGTGGCCACGTTAATTAATTGTATAAGATTCAGAGAAGGAAATATCTATAAAAATTATTACTTTTTTTTCTCAAAAGCAGCCATATGTTTAAATTTTTGTATTGAAATCTGTAAAACAAAAGCTTTGCTATTACCTGCCATGGCTTATGCAGTTCATTAATATGCATCATAACACCATATATTATAGGATAGAATAGTCAGGTGGTAGTTCATCCTTGTTTTAGAATAAAAAACAAAACCCTGTCTCAGCCTAAAATCTCCTTAGGCTGATAAGGAACTTCAGCAAAGTCTCAGAATACAAAATCAAGGTGCAAAAATCACAAGCATTCCTATTCACCAATAATAGACAGAGAGCCCAATCATGAGTGAACTCCTATTCACAATTGCCACAAAAAGAATAAAATACCTAGGAATCCAACTTACAGAGGATGCGAAGGACCTCTTCAAGGAGAACTACAAACCACTGCTCAATGAAATAAAAGAGGACACAAATGGAAAAACATTCCATGATCATAGATACAAAGAATCAATATCATGAAAATGACCAGAATGCTCAAAGTAATTTATAGATTCAATGCTATCCCCATCAAGCTACCATTGACTTTCTTTGCAGAATTAGAAAAAACAAACAAACAAACAAGAAAAAACACTGCTTTAAATTTCATGTGGACCAAAAAAGAGCCCTTATAGCTAAGACAATCCTAAGCAAAAAAACAAAGCTGGAGGCATCATGCTACCTGAATTCAAGGTATACTACAAGGCTACAGTAACCAAAACAAATATATAGAACAATGGAACAGAATAGAAGCCTCAGAAGTAACACCACACATCTACAATCATCTGATCTTTGACAAAACTGACACAAACAAGCAATGGGGAAAAGATTCCCTACTTAATGAATGGTGTTGGAAAAACTGGCTAGCCATATGCAGCAAACTGAAACTGGATGCCTATCTTACACTTTATACAAAAATTAACTCAAGATGCATTAAATAATTAAACATAAGACCTAAAACCATAAAAATCCTAGAAGAAAACCGAAGCAATGCCATTCAGGACATAGGTATGGGCAAAGACTTCATGATTAAAACACAAAAAGCAATTGCACTAAAACTGACAAATGTGATCTAATTAAACTAAAGAGCTTCTGCACAGCAAAAGAAACTATCATTAGATAGTTGCCTGATCTAACTATCATTAGAACAGGCAACCTACAGAATGGGAGAAAAGTTTTGCAATCTATCCATCTGACAAAGGGCTAATATCCAGAATCTACAAGGAACTTAAACAAATTTACAAGAAAAAAAACTAACAACCCCATCAAAATGTGGACGAAGGATATGAACAGACACTTCTCAAAAGAAGAAAGACATTTACGTGGTCATAAACACATGGGAAGAAGCTCATCATCACTGGTCATCAGAGAAATGCAAATCAAAACCACAATGAGATACCATCGCACGCCAGTCAGAATGGTGATCATTAAAAGTAAGAAAACAACAGATGTTGGAGAGTATGTGGAAAAACAGAAACGCTTTTACACTGTTGGTAGAAGTATAAATTAGTTCAACCATGGCGGAAGACAGTGTGGGAATTCCTCAAGGATCTAGAACTAGAAATACCATTTGACCCAGCAATCCCATTACTGGGTATATACCCAAAAGTTTATAAATCATTCTTCTATAAAGACACATATATACGTATGTTTATTGCAGCACTATTGACCATAGCAAAGACTTGGAACCAACCCAAATGCCCACCAATGTTAGACTCGATAAAGAAAATGTGGCACATTTACACCATGGAATACTATGCAGCCATATAAAAGAATAAGTCATGTCCTTTGCAAGGACATGGATTAAGCTGGAAACCGTCATTCTCAACAAACTAACACAGGAACAGAAAACCAACCACTGCTTGTTCTCACTCATAAGTGGGAGTTGAGCAATAAGAATATATGGGTGCAGGGAGGGGAACATCACACACCAAGGCCTGTTGGGGGTGGGGGGCAAGGGGAAGGACAGCATTATGAGAAATACCTAATGTAGATGATGGGTTGATGGGTGCAGCAAACCACCATGGCACGTGTATACCTATGTAACAAACCTGCATGTTCTACACATGTATCCCAGAGCTTAAAGTATAATTTAAAAAAAAAAAGAAAATGTAAATGTATGTTGCAAAAGGATATAGCTTGTAAATGAAGAGGTCAGAGTACCCAGCAACATGTTCTGTCTATAAAATAAAATAATGCTGCTCAGCATTGGCTACTGAGTATCATTGATCCTACACCTGGTAGAATTTTATATCAATACAAGTATCACTCTATTTTTCTTTTAAAAAATAACATTTTATTTAATTTAGGTAGAATTGCTTAATGAACTACCAATTTTGTGGAATACCTTAACTATAATTAGTTTATATATTAATCATAATTATACATTTGTGTTTATAATATGTTGTTTAAATAAAATAGTATAAATAACAAGAATGTCTTTATTACATAAGAGTATCAGCTTGTCCTTCAGAATATATTCTATATGACAACAGTATATTTTTGAGAAGGGCATGCTCAGCTTTCTTTTTCAAAATAAGATGAAAATTTGACAATAGAAAAAGAGACTTTCTAGTTGCTTGCACTAATTAATTAAGTAATACCTGCCTAGCATGTATTGCACTTGTCTGGGGCTATTTATGCAGCTAACTTGAGTACATGATTTACCTTTTTGGTGCACATTGAGTTAAACATTTATAATAGGAAAAAAGTATTAACACGTTCAAGAAATGGACAAGAAACGTGTTTGGAGAAGAGAAGATGATTTTGTATCCAGATTTATTGTTCATTTATATGAATTTTCATAGTCATTCTTTGTTATGCTTCTTTTTCCATAGGTTTTAGTATTTCTTGACTTTCTGACTCCTTAAAAGGCAAGTTAGTGAAAGCATTCTGGTTGATTTTTCTATTTAAAATGTTCAACTGGGGGGCTCACTCTGTGATTCAAGTTTGGTGTTTGAGAAGAAACTAACTTGAAATCAGGCCAACTGTACTGAAGGGCTTCTGACCAAAAACGCCGTGCTCGTTGCACAGATGAAGGTTGAAAACTCACATGGTGTGCTTAGTGCCCACCAATCTTCTCCACTGCTCTTGTTACACCCTGCTTCTTGCAGTATAGACATTCAAAATTTTACATGAGAATATCTTACTTGGAGCAAATGCACGCCACATTTTAGCATATTACACGAACACAAATTCACAAAGATTGACTATGTTACATAACAGTTTTTCAGCTTTGACTTTTTTGACATTTTGAACCAGGTGGTGTGTGTGGAGGGGAGGGGGGAGACAGAGAGAGAGAGAGAGAGAGAGAAAGAGATGGGGCTGTCCTGAAAATTATAGGACAGATAATTGGATTCTTGTCATCTACTTACTAGATGCCACTCGTGATTCTCAGTTATGATAACCAAAAAAAGTTTAGTCATTGTCAAATGTCCCCTGTGGAGAAAACTCCCCTAAAATAGAAAACCACTCTGCTATAGAGTATATGCTATTAAATATCTAAAATATACATACATCTAAGAAAAATGAAACTGAGAGTAAAGAGCTAATGGCTGGAAAAATGACTTTAATACATTAAAATGGTTATGATAAAATGAATAAAGTGTGTAAAAGTGTTTAATGCAGTACTGCTCAAGTAGGAAAGATTCTATCTATATTATTTGGTTGCAAAAATTGAAATGTTATAAGGATGAATACTATCTAAAAAATGCTAAAAACCTCATTAAAATAATAAAATACAAATAGAATTGTAAGATATCATGAAGTAAAGGTAAAATTTGTGAGTTACAGATCAAAGTGTTCATAATAGAGGGAGATGATGATTCATATCTCAGGATAAAGTGAATAAACAAACCCATATAATCCCTTCTTATTGTTGTTTTCAATGACTCAATTTCCAAGCAAGGATAATATTTTTTCTCTATATAAGTGATCTACCAGGTGAGGCTTCTCTTCATTTGTTAACGCTTTAACAAAAATGCATCAGCACTTTGCTTCATGGCAAATTTAAAATTGCTATCTCATTTACATATCATGTTTTACAATGTTGGATTATTTTTAGTTCAACAGGAGAGAATAAATTTCTCTTGATATGATTACTATTATTTCCTTGAACACTTATGAAAATTTGGAGATATTTGATTCATTTTCACAGCACTTGCTCAGGAATGGCTAAAATTGATCAGAAAAAAATATGGTTTTTAAATAGGTATATTTAAATATATTACATTAGTAGTTGTGATGGTTATTACTGAGTGTCAAATTGATTGGACTGAAGGATCCAAAGTATTGATACTGGCTGGGAAAGGTGGCTGAAGCCTGTAATCCCAGCACTTTGGGAGGCTGAGGAAGATGGATCACGAGGTCAGGAGTTTGAGACCAGCCTGGCCAACCTGGTGAAACCCCATCTCTACTAAAAATATAAAAATTAGCTGGGCGTGGTGGTGAGTGCCTGTAATCCCAGTTACTGGGTAGGTTGAGGCAGGAGAATGGCTTGAACCCAGGAGGCAGAGGTTAGTGTGAGCTGAGATTGTGCCACTGTACCCCAGCCTGGGTGACAGAGCAAGACTCCATCTCAAAAAAAAAAAAAAAAAAAAAGGTATTGATCCTGAGTATGTCTGTGAAGGTGTTTCCAAAGGAGATTAACATTTGAGACAGTGGGCTAGAAAATCCTTGCTTAATTTGGGTGGGCATCTTCTAATCAGCTGCCAGTGTGGCGAGAATATAAAGCAGACAGAAAAATGTGAAAAGACTAGACTGGTTTAGCCTCCCAGCATACATAGTTTAATTAGATCACATTTGTCAATTTTGGCTTTTGTTGCCATTGCTTTTGGTGTTTTAGACATGAAGTCCTTGCCCGTGCCTATGTCTTGAATGGTATTACCTAGGTTTCCTTCTAGGGTTTTTATGGTATTAGGTCTAACATTTAAGTCTCTAATCCACCTTGAATTAATTTTCGTATAAGGAGTAAGGAAAGGATCCAGTTTCAGCTTTCGACTTATTGCTAGCGAATTTTCCCAGCACCACTTATTAAATAGGGAATCCTTTCCCCATTTCTTGTTTTTGTCAGGTTTGTCAAAGATCAGATGGCTATAGATGCCTGCCCTACAAAAGACCCTGAAGGAAGCACTAAACATGGAAAGGAACAACTGGTACCAACCATTGCAAAAACATACCAAAACGTAAAGACCATCGACGCTAGGAAGAAACTGCATCAACTAATGAGTGAAATAACCAGCTAATATCATAATGACACGATCAAGTTCACACATAATAATATTAACCTTAAATGCTAATGGACTAAATGGTCCAATTAAAAGACACAGACTGGCAAATTGGATAAAGAGTCAAGACCCATGAGTTTGCTATATTCAGGAGACCCATCTCACATGCAGAGACACACATAGTCTCAAAATAAAGGGATGGAGGAAGATCTACCAAGCAAATGGAGAACAAAAAAAAAGCAGGGGTTGCAATACTAGTCTCTGATAAAACAGACTTTAAACCATCAAAGATCAAAAGAGACAAAGAAGGCCATTATATAATGGTAAAGGGATCAATTCAACAGGAAGAGCTAACTATCCTAAATATATATGCACCCAATATAGGAGCACCCAGATTCATAAAGCAAGTCCTTAGAGACTTACAAAGAGACTTAGACTTCCATACAATAATAATGGGAGACTTCAATACCCCACTGTCAACATTAGACAGATCAACGAGACAGAAAGTTAACAAGGATATCCAGGAATTGAACTCAACTATGCACCAAGCAGACCTAATAGACATCTATAGAACTCTCCACCCCAAATCAACAGAATATACATTCTTCTCAGCACCACATCGCACTTATTCCAAAATTGACTACATAGTTGGAAGTAAAGCACTCCTCAGCAAATGTGCAAGAACAGAAATTATAACAAACTGTCTCTCAGACCACAGTGCAATCAAAGTAGAACTCAGGACTAAGAAACTCAATCAAAACAGCTCAACTACATGGAAACTGAACAACCTGCTCCTGAATGACTACCGGGTACATAATGAAATGAAGGCAGAAATAAAGATATTCTTTTAAACCAATGAGAACAAAGATACAACATACCAGAATCACTGGGACACATTTAAAGCAGTGTGTAGAGGGAAATTTATAGCACTAAATGCCCACAAGGGAAAACAGGAAATATCTAAAATTGACACCCTAATATCACAATTAAAAGAACTAGAGAAGCAAGAGCAAACACATTCAAAAGCTAACAGAAGGCAAGAAATAACTAAGATCAGAGAAGAACTGAAGGAGATAGAGACACAAAAAACCCTCCAAAAAATCAATGAATCCAGGAGCTGGTTGTTTGAAAAGATCAACAAAATTAATAGACTACTAGCAAGACTAATAAAGAAGAAAAGAGAGAAGAATCAAATAGATGCAATAAAAAATGATAAAGGGGATATCACCACTGACCCCACAGAAATACAAACTACCATCAGAGAATACTATAAACACCTCTACACAAATAAACTAGAAAATCTAGAAGAAATGGATAATTTCCTGGACACTTACACTCTCCCAAGATTAAACCAGGAAGAAGTTGAATCCCTGAATAGACCAATAGCAGGCTCTGAAAATGAGGCAATAATTAATAGCCTACCAACCAAAAAAACTCCAGGACCAGACGGATTCACAGCTGGATTCTACCAGAGGTACAAGAAAGAGCTGGTACCATTCCTTCTGAAATTATTCCAATCAATAGAAAAAGAGAGAATCCTCCCTAACTCATTTTATGAGGCCAACATCATCCTGATACCAAAGCCTGGCAGAGACACAACAAAAAAAGAGAATTTTAGACCAATATCCCTGATGAACATCGATACAAAAATCCTCAATAAAATACTGGCAAATGGGATCCAGCAGCACATCAAAAAGCTTATCCACCATGATCAAGTGGACTTCATCCCTGGAATGCAAGGCTGGTTCAACATATGCAAATCAATAAACGTAATCCAGCATATAAACAGAATCGAAGACAAAAACCACGTGATTATCTCAATACATGCAGAAAAGACCTTTGACAAAATTCAACAGCCCTTCATGCTAAAAACTCTCAATAAATTCGGTATTGATGGAACATATCTCAAAATAATAAGAGCTATTTATGACAAACCCACAACCAATATCATAGTGAATGGGCAAAAACTGGAAGCATTCCCTTTGAAAACTGGCACAAGACAGGGATGCCCTCTCTCACCACTCCTATTCAACACAGTGTTGGAAGTTCTGGCTAGGGCAATCAGGCAAAATAAAGAAATCAAGGGTATTCAGTTAGGAAAAGAAGAAGTCAAATTGTCCTTGTTTGCAGATGAAATGATTGTATATTTAGAAAACCCCATCATCTCAGCCCAAAATCTCCTTAAGCTGACAAGCAACTTCAGCAAAGTCTCAAGATACAAAATTAATGTGCAAAAATCACAAGCATTCTTATACACCAGTAACAGACAAACAGAGAGCCAAATCATGAATGAACTTCCATTCACAATTGCTTCAAAGAGAATAAAATACCTAGGAATCCAACTTACAAGGGATATGAAGGACCTCTTCAAGGAGAAGAGGAATAAAAGAGGAGAAACAACTGCTCAGTGAAATAAAAGAAGACACAAACAAATGGAAGAACATCCCATGCTCATGGATAGGAAGAATCAATATCGTGAAAATGGCCATACTACCCAAGGTAATTTATAGATTCAATGCCATCCCCATCAAGCTACCAATGAGTTTCTTCACAGAATTGGAAAAAAACTGCTTTAAAGTTCATATGGAATCAAAAAAGAGCTCACATTGTCAAGACAATCCTAAGTCAAAAGAACAAAGCTGGAGGCATCACGCTACCTGACTTCAAACTATACTACAAGGCTACAGTAACCAAAACATCATGGTACTGGTACTAAAACAGAGATATATACCAATGGAACAGAACAGAGTCCTCAGAAATAATACCCGTGCAGTATTTTTAAAAGACAATTTAATTGTGAAGATGATTTTAACATCTTGAGTCCATTTACTATGTATGTTTTTTTGGGGACTTAATGATTAAGAACTTCCACAAATTTAGCAAGATTTGAAGATTTTATGTTTAAGTGATGAAATATTTGTCAAAGATTCATAATATCCATCTTCTTTTGCTACTATCCCCTTGAATATTTTCTTTTTTTAATATAATTCTTCTGATTGTCTTTATTTCTTCTTTATCAAAATAAGACGAAGAGCATAATTTTAGGAGTCAGGTACTTTTAAAAATTTATTATAGAAAAAAAGTAACTTCTATCCTTATGACTTTTAACATTTAATACCCATTTTTTTCTTGGCTGTTTTATCTATTTACCAACATATTATTTTAAAAAAATTGTTTATAATGTTAGGTCTTCATTTTCTGTTGTAGATATCTATTATTTTCCTACCAGGAGAGATAACAACTTACTTCTTTTTATCTCGTTGTTTTCACATTTCCAAAATGTTTATCATTTTTTGTTAATTACTTGTCAATGATTACATATTTGTGACTATATAAACAGTATTTCCCACTAACACATGATGTGCATTTTTTAAGCTCATCATTTAGTTTCTCTTAGAGTTCATAATTATCTCACTTTTCATTTTCTTTATAAAGCAAATAATTAACTGTTACGGAAGTGTAATTCTCCTTTCAAGATATTAAAATAAGGAAATATGTTAGTTTTATTTTTTGACTTGTAAACAACTCTTAGAACTCAAATTTTTCCCTTCCAATTTGGAGAGTATTATTTCTAGTTTTGCCTTCAGTTATTTTCCTAATCTTTCCCTTTATCTTCTGAATTATCTTCCTTTCTCTTCATTGTTGGATTCCATATCTTCCTCTAATGACTTGTCATTTTTGTGGAATACACAAACATCCAGCTACCAGAGACTTTGCATGTCTGAAAATGACTTTATTATACCTTTCAATGTATTTCACCCATTTGTTATTGTTCATTTGTTGTGCTCTGGAATTTTTTTAGGTCTCTATACCAGTGCATAAGGGTTTATTCTTATTGGGCATTTGTCAATCAGCTCTGGAAATTTTCTGCTGTTATTACTTTGATAATTGTATCCTCTTTTTTTATTTTTTGTTTTAATTCTTTGGAGAATTTCAACTTTATCCTCCAGTGTTTTCATTGATTTAGTTTCAGTGATATTTTATCTTTCAGAGGATAATATATTTCTATACATAAAATTCTTCTAGTCCTTTTGGCTTTTTTCTCTGTGTTCCCTTTCATTCTTAGGTTTATTCCATTGTTTTCTTGATCTATTCCATTTAATAATCTACTCTCAAATATCTGCATTCCATATATTATATACACAAACATCTGTGGGTACTATATAAAGAAATATTATATACACCACTATATATCTCTGTTTGCATATATAGAGATCACATTTTTATTGAAGAAAAATGTTACATGAATATGTAAATCACAATTGTATAGTTCGCTGTATTTTCACAAGCTGAACATATTAAGGTAGCCAAAACTCAGATGAAGAAGCAGAATTTTACTACTACCCTTGAAACTTTATCGAATTCATATAAATGAATTCATGAGGGAGAAGGCAAGATGGCTGACTACACAAAGCTAGGTGGAACAGTTCTCACTAAGGGATGAAGACGACTAGCATGCTACTAATAGGTCTTCAGAGGGAAGGCATCCAGAGTGGATGAATCAAAGACACAAGCTCCAGGAAAATGGGCGAGCTGAACTGGCAAGAAACAGCTAGCTCTGACCACACGTCTATGAAACTCTGGCAGAAGAGACCCCTCAACTGCCAGGGACAATTGAGTTGGCAGGAAGAGCTGCTTAGAGAAGTGGTAGGGGCAGTAAGCCAGCCAATATGGAGGAGCCCAGAGAGTTTTGTGTAGGAGTATCTGTAGTGGAGCATGGCCAGGGATAGTCATCCTCCTAGTCCCTACTTTCTCCCGTAGAAAACATCAGCCCTAGGGGAACAGCTGGTCCTGAATGCTCCAGGGCTATCTTGCAGATCAAATGGAGCTGGTCTAACCCGAGCACCCTTTGGTCTGCTGGCCACTCCCAGTGCTCAAACTTGGTCATGCCTGCTTGCAGGGTGTCCTTTGGTGCCCTGGGAGTCCCCACCATAGCTTCTGCACTGGCAAGCAGAGAGCTCTAGCAGGACGGTACCTACAGCCATGCACCAGCTCGCCCACTCTGTCCCCATAATGCAGCTTCTTTTGGGCTGATGTTTTGGATTCTACTTTTAGATATAAAAATTGTGAATATCTTCTTTCAACCTATGAGATTTTTTTCACTATTTTTGTTATTTGTTTATATTTTAGAATAAAAAAATGTTTCTTGGACATGATGAATATCTTCATTCTCTGTTTTGGTAGTGAGGGTACAAGTTTGGCTTGCAGCCACACTGCAAAACTCCACAAGACACAAGTCTATGGAGTTTGCATTAACTGTGTGTTCTGGTAGCTATGCAAGACACAAGTCTATGGAGTTTGCATTAACTGTGTGTTCTGGTAGCTATGGGAAATACAGTAAGCAGAAATTATGCCTTTTATTATAACAGCACTTCTCTTATTTGTTGAGTTCAGGGAAGCATTCCTACTATCTTCAGGGACACATTCCCCTATGTGTCTGTGTTTCCAAAAGCAGAGTCCCTGTATTCCAATAATTTCAAAAGCAAATTGTCATTCTTTTACTCTTACGAGGGACACCTGTTATGATAGTGTATGTTTGGCAGAAAAGCATCGATTTCTAAATGCTACTTACATAAAACTATTAAACAAGTATATTTAAGTTCAACTGTCATGATTCTATTCCAGCTGTTAATGTTCCTGATAGTGTTAATCTTGTAAGCCTTCTAGCGTTCCACAGTAAAAATGCTTTTTATGGTTTTCTTCTTGCAGCAATGAGTTTTCAGTTTTTTCACTGAGAAACAAAAATTAATTCATTTTTTCTCATCTTAAAAAATATGTTTATTTTTGTCATTTAACAGGGACTTAAGAGGAAAGAGCAAAATTCTCTAATGTTTATTTTTCAAATTTTCACCAATGACAGGATTACCATTTTTCCATTGTCTCTTGTTCACAACTGTATACCTAAATAATTATGTTCATTAGGAAAAGATGTTTTGTATTACACACATATATATGCATATATAATTATATATATATAACAATCTGCAATCTGCAGGTTAGAATAAAATATCATGCTCTGAATTGTAGATTTAATTTTCATTTATATCTAGAAGTCATTTAAATATAATATCATGCTAATATATTGACATATCAATAATTAGAATTGTCATTATAGCAATTTCGGGTACAAGCTGCAGAATAGTCACATGAAAGTTTAAGAAGACTCTGCCTGTTCTTTGTATATTAAAAAGTCCAGAGTATCTTTAGTTACCATTTACTCCATGAAAGCATAGAACTCTTCCTATTTCAAAGGTAATTCTTCAAGTACTCTCTAAAAATATATTTCAATATGTAAAATATTTTAAAACATGATATAATCTAAAGTAATGAACACCTTTAGTTACTATATTATAGAAGGATACATAAACGTAATACATTAGAATAATTTTTTAAATAAAAAAACTTCAAAGATGCATCTAAAAGAATATTAAATGTTTTGTAAAAAGAGATTTACTTGGAGATCTGTTTTCTTATTTGCATAATGATTAACACCAAGTTTTATTTACAAATGCAATGAGTATGAAAGGGAAACAAGATATACAGTTTTATTATTTATAATTATATGAATATTTATTTTGAAACCAATGTAATGTCCTGCATGCCTCATATAAAGTATAAAATACCTTACTTTAAAAATAGACTACTTGAATCATCTTTCAAGATGCAAAATATGCTCCTTTGTGTACAATGAACGAAGCATCTCCATACCCTCTTATGTGACAAGATAGTTTTTTCCCATTCACACTATCTACATATATCCATATTAATGGTTATGGACATCCATTATATTTGTTTACTGCATACATTTGATATACTCAGGACCATTTTCCTTGTCCCTCCAGAGCAATGAGTGTTACAATGTAGTTGATGACAAGGTAGAACAGATTAATTCTCAGTGGGAATAAACATAGCATAAAAGGATGACTACGTGACACAGTGGGCTGTACCTGATGCAGGTATGGCTCTCACATACTTCCTATGTGTCACATACTGTTAGCTGATATCATTCCCCCTCCTGAATAAAACAACAACAAGAAATATTTTTTAAAAGTCATCATGAGTCCTAATATTCCTAAATTCTAAATAGTTTGACCTTACTGAATATGGCTACAACAGAAAGTCCCTATCTAAGACATATTATTTTTTTTAAAAATGTTAATCTCCAAGGAATACAGAGAGAAACAGAGATAATAATGACTGTAAGTAGGGAGATATATTAATTACAATATGAGTTCCTACTAGGACACTAACAAAAATGAGAAGGAAGAACTAGAAATGATAGATATTATGAAGGAAGTATCAACACACTTTTAATCACTTAAAACAATAATAATTACAAGGAAATTCATCTTTTTCCAATATGATTTCCACTCTTAAGATGAGTTCATGATATTTGTCATTTTTGTTCATGGATAAATTTTTGGATCACACTCGATAATTTGTCACCTTAGTCATTTAATATACAGCTCTACGCTTCTTCTAGGTAGCAATGTTGTCAGTTTCAAATCAATTTCTAGTTTTTTTGGCTTTTTTATGGGACACTAAATTAGAATGTGTTATTGTTAGTAGTGTTGAACACTGTCAGGTTGTTGAATATCCAATGGTTTCTATTTAATGTTTCATTAAAATAAATTGTTTCCTATCAAAAAGACATCTTTATGAAGATAAATTGTCTCCATTTGTACAAGATATTTGTATATGATCTTATATATAGAAAACCCTAAAGACTCCAACAAAAAAACTGTTAGAAGTAATAAATTGATTCAGCAAATGTACAGCATACAATATCAGTAGACAAAATTTATAGTATTTCTATACATTAACAGTGAAGTACCAAAAAATATAAAAAAGAGTTTTACTTATTTTTGGTCCTATTTAAATAAACTTTATTTAAATAATGTCAAAAAATATAAAACACTTATGAATAAATTCAACCAAGGAAGCGAAAGACCTGAACAGTGAGAATCAGAAAACAATGATGAGAAAAAATAAGACACAAATAAATGGAAAACATCACACGTTCACAGATTAGGACAATTAATATTGTTAAAATGTCTATGGCTACCCAAAATTATATACAAATTCCATGCATTACCTACCAAAAATACAACAACAGTTTTTGCAATAATAGAAAAAATTCTGAAGTTTGTTTGGAACAACAAAAGGTTGTGAAAAACCAAAACAACCATAAACAAAAAGAACAAAGCTGGAAGTGATCTTGACATATAATACAAAGCTATAGTAATTAAAACAGCATGATCCTGGCATAAAAACAGATATATAAACCAATGGAACAAAATAGAGAGCTTATAAATAAATCCATGCATTTACAGTAAATTCATTTTTGACAAAGTTACCAACAACACAAATGGAGAAATGGCAGTCCCTTAAATTAGTAGAACTGGGACACTTCAATATGCACATGAAGAAAACAATATTGGACCTTTTTCTCACCCCGTATACAAAATCAATTCCAAATGTATTGTAGAATTAAATATAAGACATGAAACTAAAACTATTACAACAATACATGGGGGAAAAGCTTCTTGGCATTAGTCTTGGCAAATATATTTTGCATATAATATCAAAAGCACAGTAAGCAGAGGCAACAAATAGACAATGAGATTGTATATTATATCAAACTAAAAAGATTCTGGACAGAAAAAAGAAAACAAATCAACAGAGTAAAGATAAACTACAGAATGGAAGAAAATATTTGCAAACTATATCTTCGATAAGGAGTTAAAATCCAAAATAAATAATGAACCAAACTACCCAGTGGCCAGAAGATATTCTTAAAAAAATGAGCAAGGCACCTTAATAGACATTTCTCAAAAAAGAAATATAAATGATCAACAATTATATGATGACATAACCAACATCACTAATTAATCAGGAAAATGCAAATTAAAGCCACATTGAGCTACCACCTCTAACCTGCTAGAATGGCTATATCAAAAAGACAAAATTTAACAGGTGTTAGTGGGGATTTGGAGAAAAGGGAACTCATACACTGTTGGTGGGAAAGTCAATTAGTACAGCCATTATAGAAACCAGTATGGAGATTCCTCAAAAAATTAAAAATAGAAATACTATATGATTCATCAATCTAACTACTGGGTATATATCCTAGGGAATGAAATCAGTATGCCAAAGAGATATCTACACTCTCTTGCTTATTGTAACACTATCCACCATAGCTTAGTAATGGAAGCCACCTAAGTGTCTCTCAATGGACAAATGGATAAGGAAATTGTGCTATGTATACACAATGGCATACTACTCAGCCTCAAAAAATAATGCAATCCTGTCATTTATAGACAGTAAGAATGAAATTAGAGGACATTATGCTTAGTGCAATGAGCCAGACAGAAAGAAAAATATTGCATGATCTCACTTATATGTGGAATAAAAATCTGCATTCATAGAAATAGAATGATGGTTACCAGGATTGGGACAGGGAAGTGGCACAGGGAGATGTTGGTCAAATAATACAAAGCTTTAGTTAGACAGAAAGAATAAATCTTGGACATTTATAGTACACATTCCTTGACTATAGTTAATAAATGTTATAATTGAAATTGTTAAGAGAGTAATTTGAAATGTTCTCATCACAAAAACATAAGTATATGAGGTATTTGATATGTTAACTAGCTTGATTTAATTATCCACAATGTATACAAATATCAAAATATTTCATCATATACCATAAATACATTGCTTGTATTTGTCAATTAAATACATAAATAAATTACATAGATTTCTATTACAAATTGAGCATTTGTATGTGACTTTGAACTAGTGTGGTCACTTTGTCTCTCATAATAGCCTTAGTTCTTTTCCTTTGAAAATAGGAGTAGGAATAATCTACTTCTCCAGATTTCTACCTCAATTGTATAAAATACTCCCTTTAATGTATTCAACATATTACCTTGGAACATAGATAATGTTTATTAATTATAGAAATGATTATTACCATTAATAATCATTAATAAGTTTATATTCCACAGCAACCCTTCAGAAAGGCTCTTTACACTGAATATTGTTAATAATTTAAGAATATGATTAAAGTTGTATAGTCAAATAATTTTAATTTGAATAAAGTTAAAAAGAATTATTGTTAAAACCTATGAAGATTTCTAGAATCACTAATATGCTGAGATGTTGTGACCATCTATCTCAGAAGAATTTTTATTTGCAGCAGTTCCTAAACATATTTGACTACTTAATACTGGCAGAGGTGGGGGTGTTTATCTGAAGAATTGCATTCTATGGATTTATACTTCATAATATGCTGCTTCATAATTACTGTCCTCACCTTTTCATCCTAAGTACATTTCCCAGCTCAGGTTTAATTAAATGTGGACATCTTCAACTTATGATGCTTAAAGGCCTATCAATTCATTTATCATGTAAATTTAAGCTACTTTAGAATGGTTGTACATGGAGCATATTTAGTCACTTTGGCCAATTTATGTGAAAATTAACATCTTTATTCATGTATCTTGATACATTTTTTTCCACAGTTTTCATTATCTTTAACACATAAGTACTATTTTAAGACAGTTGCAATAAAACCAATATAATGTTGTATATTAAATAAAAACCAGTTTTTATTCTCAACTAGAATTGCATATTGAGAATTGCCTTTTATAAAGCAAAAGCTCAAAGAGATGTGATTGTTCACTTTAAGAAAATTTATGTGCTAAATGTTTCACTCAAAACACCCTTTTAACTTTTTGGCCTCATTTTTCAAACCTCAAAACTATTCATCTTGTATATGACCACAGAGAGAGTGGCAATGAAATCACACCATTAAAACCAAGACCCAGTAATTAATTTTAAGTGCTTAATTTGTCAAATAAAAGTCACCATTGAATCTATAAAAACATAACTAAACAAAGATGAATTAACTTAGTTGTGAAGAAGTTTCTTGGAGGCAGGAAAGTGATTGTAACACTAAATCATCATTTAAAATATAAACGATTTAAGGATGTGTTCCAGTAAACAATGAAATACAAGCCCATCCTTAAGAATATTGTACAATTTCAAAAACGCCAATATAATACTTTGTATTTGGTCCAAAATTATTACCTATTGTAGTATTTTTGCAATATCAGGTTGTTGAGAAAGAAAAAACAGTAAAAATAAACTGATGTTCATCCTGTATTTTCACCATTTAAAAATCCATGTGTCCCCAGCAATTTATCTAATCTCTGAAAGTTTAATTCTAATTATTTTTTTGAGACAAGGTCTCATTCTATGGCCCACGCTGGAAGGCAATGGCACGATCAAGCTCACTATAGCCTTGACTTCCTGGGTTCAAGCAATCCTCTCACCTCAGCCTCCCAAATATCTGGAACTACAAACTCATGTCACCACTCTGGGTTAATTTACTTTTATTTTTTGTAGAAAGGTGGTCTTGCTATGTTGCACAGACTGGTCTTGATCCCTACCCTCAAACCTTCCTCCCACCTCAGCCTCCCAGGGTGCTGGGATTATATGCATGAGCCATCACATTGGGCTTAGTTTCTAGGAGTTGCAATAAATAACATATTTTCCATAAGGTGATTAAGAGATTTAAAAGACATAATCCATTAAAATGTCTAACATGTATCCTCTTACTGTGTTTCTTAAAAAATATATATTTTTTTTGAAAAAAAAAGATTATGCATATCCATTTCACTTTTTATTTAATTATTTATATCTTTGATTTGAAAATTATGTTTATGAGAAAAGCTCAATTATTTAAAAGGGATGTAATAACTGTATGGTAGTAGAAATGGAATTTAGATTTTTAAATAATCTTCTAGGCCAGAGATCAGATTATGTGTGAAAAAAGGAAGTTGTAAATTAAAAAGGGAGTTTTATTTATGTTTAGGGTTTTAACTTTTTGGAAGAATGCATTTAACTGTTTACTATGCGGAGCTTTTTTTAAATTTATTTACAGATATTTGTTTTTAAATTGTTTATCTTAAAGAATAAAAAGTTGAGTGCATTGTAATTTATGTTATTCAGAGGATTGATTAAATGGAAGTCTAGATGATTAGGTTACAAAATAAGAATTTCTACTTATATTTTCCATTTGTAGGTGAATATATTTCATACTAACACTGCTCTTTTTGTGCTTATTATAAATTTGCATTTTAAAACGCTATAAGCTATGCCACCAAATGAAATGAAAAAATTTTAACAAAAATTGCCTGTAAATGTTTAACTAAATGTATTATATAGTGCTTCCATAAGTGTTGCTTTTCAAAATAGAGAATTATGTGATTTCACCATTTTAATAATAACATGTAAGCTGATTGCACATTAATTTAAAGTGTATTTAGTTAGATAAAACATTGTTATTTTTGAATAGTCTAACACTTTTACATTTTTACTTTTTCTGGCAAATTAGTCAAGAAGGAGCCCAGTATACTTTTTCATTAAGGAAGATTATGTTGGAAATCAATTTTCTTAAAGTCCCATAATCTATTATTAAATATATTTGAAAATGTCTATAACGAATAGAAGAAATACATTTTGATGTGATGACTGCATGTATTATCAATTTTTTATTTGTTTTCTTCCTGCTCTAGGTAACTCTTGATGTAACTATCATTTTAAAGCAAATTGTTACTAAAATGTTGGCATTTTAATAATTGCATTTCAAAATTGTGTTTCAAATGTTCATCGCTGTAGTCATTCTCACCTGTGGCCTTCAATGGAAGAGTAACAAATGCTAAGTGTACAGGTTTTTATACATGTCTGCAATGTGAAAAGGTAATCCAAGTTTTTTCAGTTCTGTATTAAGTGGAGAGTAGGGAAGAAAAAAATGCCTTTCTGTAAATCTGTATTTTTAAAGTATTCAGTAAAATGTTAGCTTTACTGAATCTCTGACTTAGAAGAAGAAACGAATAATGGGTAGGAGACCGACCTATCTTTTGTTCATTGGCTGAAGGCCCTATAACAAGATAGAGTAGCAGGAGAAAAGTGTGTACATATTTCTGACCTGCCCCTGAAGCAAGTCGTACAATCCTCAGGTGAGAGGTGTCCTCCTCTATACCGAGAGGAGAGCAACATCCTTGTAGACAAAGACAAAGGAACACAGAGAGGAATCTGAACCAGCAATCCTTGCTAAATTTCCTCTAGTTTCCTATGCTTATGACCTTCTTCAGGGATAAGTCAGGAATTATTTTCTGCACATGCTGTTTCTCAGATTCCTTCAGCTAGCATACTCAAAATGTCAAGGTGCCATACTTTGGGGTAGTATGTCCTGAACTCCATCAGGAGCATGAACATGGACACACTCCAGATGAGAAATAATCACAAATCATAGTTTTTATGGCCACAACTTTTATGCCAATCCCAGAGAGCAACAACTTACATAGTTAAATGTCAGATGTCTTTCGTGCAGTCATAAAATACTGCGGTTCGAAAGTGATTTTCAATATCAGATTCATGGTTTCCTTTAGCACTTTCATACAAAATTAGATTACTTTTTCTAATTTCAGTAAGGTTAAAATTTAAGTAGAGGTTCTCCTTGACTGTAGCTTTTTAAATCTGTATTTTTAAAGTATTCAGTAAAATGTTAGCTTTACTGAATCTCTGACTTAGAAGAAAAACAAATAATAAAAGGGCAAAACCACTATTTTGCCCTTAAGGAATGACTATTCCATCAATAAGCAACAGATAAAACAAAACAAAACAGAAAGTATCACCAGAACACTATAGTACAATAGATGACATCTTTGTATGTCTGAGGAAATAAATACAAATGCAAAACTTAATTCACTGAAACTCCCGTAGGTTTGAAAAATTCATCTCAGATGCTGTTATCATAAACTTTCCTTTTCAAATTCTCACATTTAGAAAGCTCTTACAGACTAAGATGTGAGCCCTCTAAGAGGCCTAGATGTTCAGTACTTATTAAGACTGTCTTAATAAGAAAGCATCAATTTGTATTACCATACTATGTCTGTGAGAGTGTGTGTATGTGTGTGTGTGTGAGAGAGACAGAGAGAGAGAGAGAAGGAAGGAAGGAAGGAAGGAAGGAAGGAAGGAAGGAAGGAGGGAAGGAAGGAAGGAAGGAAGGGAGTGTATGTAACTGTTGCTTCTTCCTGACATTATTATTTTATTGTTACTGTTATTCTTCCCCCTCAGTACACTTTCTCTGTCTGGGAATCTTCGTTATCTTTTACAATTCATTTTTACCATTGCTGCCCTGGAGACTCTTTCTCACCTTCCTTATTGATATTTACTACTACAGTATTTTTCTTAACATTTTGTTCATAATTACTGTGTTACTTAGCACATTGAATAGTAGTGATCTGTTTTATAGGTCTGTTTCCAACTCACACTCCCAACAGTGCTTGCATTAAAAGTATAGATTGCACTTTATTTATTTCTGTACACACTTCACATAGCAAGGGCTTGACACATATTAGCACTCTAACTATATTCACGCCAGAGAAAACCCATTGTTCACATACTCTGTGATGCTCAGTTTGCACCATGTTTATTTTAAGGGAAGAAAGCAATATAGTCTTTTAAGGGTATTTTTCAACCAATTTGGTGACATTCACACTTCTTTTCATTGAACACCTGCAGCAAAGGTCAATGCAACATAAATTGAGCTTTGATCCCAACAATATCAGAAATCAAACTCTTCACTTTTTTACAGTTATAACTGGAAAACGTCTTAATTGTGATGTTGATTAATACACAACCCAAAGGGGAAAAAAAGTAAAAAATGCCAAATACTTCTACATCACAATTTGTGACAAAATCCTATAGGGAATAGAGATAAAATGAGATAAATTTATAAACATGAATACTCTGGGGAATAATCTTATTTCATGTTTATTACATGGAAAAGGAAACTTCAAACAAATCCCTTGCAATTGTGAGCAGTTACACTACTTTTTTCCATTGTTTCTTTTTCACCTAGCCATTTGTATGTCACTTCATTCAAATATACTAACATAAAGCATCGGACTTGACCACTGTTCATCCTTCATCATCTTCTGCAACCTCACAGAGCAATAAACCATTCATGATATCCCTAAAGTAGTTCAACCAGGATATCAAATCTTAAAATGGTAACATGGACAGAGTAACACGGTAAAATAGAAGGATCTGATGGCAGCTGAACAGTTTGGAATCATCTTTAAGTTTTGGACTTTTTAACTTGTTTTTTTTTTTTTTTTTCTTTAATTTGTTGTTATACTTCAGGATGCAATATGTTTTGAGGATTTCTTAGATAAATAATACTTGTGTTATTTTTATACACAAGACAGCTTTTCAGTCAACTCATTCACCTCTGTGACTCTAATTAAAAGAGAAAATAGGTTTCTGTAATTGGTATATAGGGAAGGTCACTTGATTTTTTTCACCTTTCTTCACTGCCTGAAAAGTAAGTGGCCTTAACTATATTTCTTTCCTCGAAATTTGAAAGTGCTTAATACTTTAGAAGTGTGCAAGCAGCATTTACAATCACAATTCTACAACATTTGTAACATTTTGTGTCAGCAGTTACATAGCAGACAAGATCACAGTTCCTTTGAATTTCACTAGCTGCTTGTTTCTTGCTCCAGTGCTTCCTTAAGTTCATATCATCAGCAATCTAAATGTATTTACAATAGCTACTTTTTAATATTAATTAAATTTTAAGGAGCAGAACATCTAGCATAGGGAAATAAGCATTATTTAGTGTTTCTTTAGCCCAATATAACGTCTTATGGATTCGGTTTAAGACTTTTTGGAATAATCTCATTCACCTCTCAAGACAATAGTGAGGGCAATGTGGAATTTTAATCTAAATGGCAAATTTTAGGCAGGTATAAAACTCTCACCGGCCGGGCGCGGTGGCTCAAGCCTGTAATCCCAGCACCTTGGGAGGCCGAGGCGAGTGGATCACGAGGTCAGGAGATCGAGACTATCCTGGCTAACATGGTGAAACCCTGTCTCTACTAAAAATACAAAAAACTAGCCGGGCGTGGTGGCGGGCGCCTGTAGTCTCAGCTACTTGGGAGGCTGAGGTGGGAGAATGGCGTGAACCCGGGAGGCGGAGCTTGCAGTGAGCCGAGATCACGCCACTGCACTCCAGCCTGGGAGCACAGCGAGACTCCGTCTCAAAAAAAATAAAAAAAAAAAAAAAAAAAAAACTCTCACCATAAATAGACCCATCCTGGAGATAATCAGATTAATCACTAAGTTAAAAAAATAGGAAGTGAGAAACTCAAAGGAGTAAGAATATCATCTTTTAAAATGAGAATCTCTATTGAGATCATCAAATTGATAACAGAGAGTATTATATATAATAATCTAATACTGTATATAATCTAATATTCAGAAACATAGTATGTTCTTTTTAATGTGGCAGTGATTTACTGTCCATGTATATCCTGCTTAGAGTTTTTGGAGTAATTTTTACTCTGGAGTCTTCCTGGCATTTGCTTTAGTAAGTGAGATATTTAACAATGTTGCTTAAGGGCCCACTCTACAGAGCAGTGCGCCAGGTGAAAAAGCAGCATATGCAATAAAGTAGAAGACACAGAACTAGGCATACAATCAAACAAGAACTTAAAATAAAGTATTCAACAAATAATTTGTCTCCTGAGTTTGTAACTTGCAGAAAAATAAGAAATATGGTAAGGGTAATTAAAATGATTTGTTTTTTCTGTTTATGAAGGGAGAAGAGACTATAGTCCTCTCCTCCCTTTTTGTAAATTTTTTTTTTTTTTTTTTTGGAGACATAGTGAATCTGAGTTTTTACTCTAACTCTTGGGATTGAAATAAATCTCTCTAGGGATTAAGACCAGTTTCCAGTTTTTACAATGAAGAGATACCACCAAGGTCCTAGTTAAATGACTTATAGATTTATAAAAATGTATTTCCAGAATTAGCTCATAAGTGTTTTAGGAATACTGCCACAAAAAAGAATCCCTTTGATTTGTTGAAGTTATTTTTCTTCCTCCTATATTGCTATATGAAATGTGTGACATTTTGTTCTAGCTTTGTAGTTGCTTTCATGCCAACTTACATGCATATAAATCTGCTAATGCTAGTATTAAACTGTCTTTTGTCTCCTATATTGGTATAGAAGGGTCTTCTGCTAGTAGGAGTATTTTACATTCTCAGCATACACACTCACACTCACATACACACATACATATACACATGCACACCTAAGAGGACATAAAGGGGAAATCGTGGTAAATTTTAAGTTCAAATATTATAGAGATAAATACATAATTGCTAAAAGAACACAAATTGAATCTGATTAGACTTAGATTAGCAATTCTCAAATTGTGTATCCTGAGATAAGGAGATTGAAAGTATTTCTATGATCAAATTATTTTGGGGGTGATTCCTTCCTTCCTTCCATTCTACATGTTTTAATTTTTACAATGTTTATTAACATATGAATATCTTTGCAATAAAGAAAATATTCCGGATCATTTTTTATGTTTATAAATATATTCACTACTGACACATTTTCTAAGCATATAGCCAATTTACATATCTTAGAAATGCCTTCTTCTGAATTACTTTTTTTGAAACACTGACCTTGCTAGAATAAACGAAGGAAGAAAGATTAATGCATGGCAGAAACTTCAGAGAGTGTGAAGATTGAAAGAGGTATGACGATAGCAAATGAATGCGATAGCCAATTCTAGGCAAGCATAAAACTCTTACCATAGTTTGAAGAGTGCAGGAAGATACATCTCTCTCTCTCTCTCTCTCTCTGTGTGTGTGTGTGTGTGTGTGTGTGTGTGTGTGTGTGTTATAACAAACAGGCATATCCTGGAGACAATCAGATTAATCACTAAGTTTAAATAATGGGAAGAGAGAAACTCAAAGGATTTTGTGAAGGAAACAATAATTAGAATAAGCTATACACTAAATGCAAAAAAATAAAATAAAAATTTCCAAATGCAACAGCACTACTGATGACAATGTCACCAGTCACTCAAATAGAGAAAGGCTGGGAGAGAGTGGTGGGAAATGGGTATCATTAATGGAGACAAAAATATAGTTAGATACAATGGATAAGATCTAGCATTAGACGGCACGACAGGGTGACTACAGTAAGCCATACTTTGTTGTACATTTTATAATAACCAGGAGGGTACAACTGGGATGTTCAAAATACAAAGAAATGATGAATGTTTGAAGTGATGTATATCCCATTTACCCTGATATGATTATTATACATTGTATGCCTGGATCAAAATATCTTATGTACCCCCAAAATATATACACCTATTGTCTACTCATATAATAAAAGTAGAAACGAATGGAGAAGTTCTGTAACAGATTTAGATAACATTCATATGTAATACATTTTATTAACAAATCTGTGTCATGACATCATTTTTTCAGACATAGTGTAGTTGAATACAATAATTAAGCAAAAATAGTAATCTTAAGAGCTAGAACTATTAAGCAAAACTTTAGAGAACTGTAGTCTCAGGCATTTAATCTATAAGGAAAGGATATATTTATTAAGAGACCTCTTCCTCTGAGTATTTTGGTTTTTTGCATGTCTTTTCATAAAAAATAGAGACGAGGTGTAGTGTAAATCAGTCAGTCCTAAAAGCAGGACAGCTCATAAATTGTAGACTTGCTAATATAACAAAGATCTTTAATTGTAAATGTCTGCGAGGTTTACTATATTCACAGTTACTCTCAACACAAATGAAATGGAAAGTAGGTAAACATAGAATTTAAAAAGTATTTAAATATAAACTAAAAGCTAAGAAATTTAAGAATTTTACTTAAGAATTTTAAGAAGTATTTAAATAAAAAATCTAAGAAAATCTAAGAACATTGACTAAGTGCTATGATTGGAGTGTGTTCCTACCAAAACTCCAGGGTTGAAACTTAATCCCCAGTGAAACAGTCTTGGAAGATAGAGACTTTTGAGAGGTGTTTGTATCACATAGGCTCTGCCCTCATGAATGGGTTAATGCCTTTATAAAAGGGCTTGATGGAAGTTGTTTGCTCCTTCTTTACCCTTGTGCCTTCTGCCATGTGAGGATCCAGCTTTCCTCTCCTCCACAGAACTCCTTCCTTCTGCAGCATTCAAAGTGCCATCTTCAAAGCAAAGAGCAGCCCTCACCAAACATTGAACCTTTCCTTGCCTTGATCTTAAATTCCCAGGCTCCAGAACTGTGAAAAATATTTCTTTGTTCTTTATAAATTACTCAGTTTCAAGTATATTTTTATAGCAGTATAACATGGTTTAAGACACCGCTATAGCCGGGCGCGGTGGCTCAAGCCTGTAATCCCAGCACTTTGGGAGGCCGAGACGGGTGGATTACGAGGTCAGGAGATCGAGACCATCCTGACTAACACAGTGAAACCCCGTCTCTACTAAAAAATACAGAAAACTAGCCGGGCGAGGTGGCGGGCGCCTGTAGTCCCAGCTACTCGGGAGGCTGAGGCAGGAGAATGGCATGAACCCGGGAGGCGGAGCTTGCAGTGAGCTGAGATCTGGCCACTGCACTCCAGCCTGGGCGACAGAGCGAGACTCCGTCTCAAAAAAAAAAAAAAAAAAAAAAAAAAAAAAAAAAAAAAAAAAAAAGACACCGGTATATTTAAATAGATCACTTTTACTTTTTAAAAGGTATTTTTTCTCATTAAAAAATTGCTAATATGGGTTGCTCATAACAGATTACTTGTTTCTCATTATGATGTGCTCTTACCAAATAAATAACTTATAAAATTAAAAATATGTTTCAGAATGATTTAAAAATTAAACTGACTTTCAATTTACAGCCATTAAATTTTTCAAAAGTATAACTTTTATATAAATGTGGACTATTAAAGTAAATTTAAACTCATATAAACATATATTTCTCTATAGCTCTTACTACATGTATCTTTACTTTTTCATGTGTTCTTAATAAATTATAGTAAACATAAAATTAGTATTATACAAAATTATTTGTTATTTAAATTAACCAAAGTAGAAGAAATATGGTGTTGTTAATGCTTCCAATCAACCAATCAAGATTCAATAAAGATTGTATATTTTCACTTACATTAAAGCAAGGTAAATTCTAGTAGATTTAAGAGCATATTGGTGAGTATTAGAATACACTTCACAGTCATTTTTTTAAAATAATTGCTCACTAATGGAGGTCATCGTTCATTTGCAAAGGGTGCTTGAAAGAAAGTTTTAAATTAGGTGAAGTTTTCTTTCAGTTTACAGAACAACTTGTTTTGTAATTTATTCCCCTTCCCTCCTTTTTTGTCCAGGTCACCAAGGACCCTCCTGCTGTCTTTAATGCTTCCTCTGCAAAATAATTCATTCTCTTGAGTTGCTACTATTCTTTTATTTTTTAATAGACCTTTATCTTTAAAACTCGTCCTGTCCATCAGTGAAGTGTCACAGAATAATATTAGTTGGGGTTCAAGGGGAAAGAAGAAATATCTAAATGGTAAAATCCAAGATATCAGAGGCAAGTTATTGGAAAATAATTTTGGAAATACGTATTAGGCTTTTCAGTTCCTAATAGATTATTGAATGCAGAGTACCACAAAATCTTCCAGGATTTATTAGTGTCTTTTGGGAGTTTGGGCAAAAAATGAAAACCATAATCAAAGCAGCTACCTCTCGGTGGTGTAATCTTCATGTTGAAGATTTTGGAAAGTTTCCGCCTGATTGATATTTCCTTTCACAGTAGATATGCACCATTGCCCTTGATTGCTTTTTCTGAAATTCTTTGATTAGAATTACTCCTAAGAGCTAAACCATGAATACATGCACCCACTTATTTGGAAGCTGTTAACAGCTTCCAAAAACAAACAAGCAAACAAGTAATCTGCTTGTTCATAGTAGAGAAATTGTGCCAGAACGTTGTTGGATAATTCACTGGCTACTGAGGATATGAACACAAATATTCTTTAAACAACATCTCTCTAAAAATAGCTTTAAGACTAATTCATATTTGGCAGTCAACCTTAATGTGGACTGTTTATTTAGAAATCTAATTTCTGATTAAAATGTATATTTCTACATACAAGTCATAGTAATGGTGTAAAGCAAACAATTAATGTGAAACTTCTGCACAGACACTCATTAAAGACTTGAAAGCCATGTGCATTTTTTTTTTTTTTAAACAGGACAGGATGATTAAAAGAACAAGTAGAAATTCATTGACTGAGCTAATATCATTATTTTTAGGATGAAAGGTTAACATGCTATATAAGAAAGTGGTCATTTGCATGTGATAGTAACTGCAGAAGACAGTCCCTGTGGAGTTTGGCAGAATGCCTCATATTCAGAAGACATTTAGCTTTGATTCAAACTTTGAAAGAAAAAATGGGATAGCTCTTTTTTTTTTTTTCTCAAGTATGCTTCTTAACTATGGTTATTATCTTAAGGATGATTTACTCTTATCATAGAATACATTTTAGTAGCAAATTGGTTGATCTGCAGAGATGTTTTTTCAAGGTGGTTTATACACTGGTTTCGGAATATTTCAAGAGTCAATCTGGAAAATACTCAGACCTTACATCTAACGACTAGCTTAAACTCATCGCCTGTTAAAAACATAGAGACATAAGAATTTAGGCATTCTGAATTTTATAATTAGACTGTAATATTTACTATTAGAAAAGTAATGAATAAAATTAATGATAAACTACTAAAATGCACGTAAATCAAACTCTCAGTCTAAGTTCTGTGTAATAGTGCAGTGTTTGGAAATTGAAAGCATCTTTGTTCATAATCTCATGATAATAATTTAGACACTTTTTTATAAAATATAGATACAAGAAAAATGGAAATAATATTATTCTCATTGCTTTGTTTAGTTGAATTATATCTGAAAACGAAGCATACAAATATCAAATGTTGAGGAGAGACTCAGAAATGGTGGCACTTTAAAAACATTGTCAAGTTTCAAAGATGACTTGATGATGTAAATGGGTTCTGGGTTGTTATTTTAATAAAAATATCAAAATACAAGTTTTAAAAGAAAATAAGAGATTATATTTTCCCATTGCTTCTTGGAAGATTTTTTTTTCAAATTAGAGAACTTAGAAAATGTGGTGTTTGTCACTACACAGGCACACGTACACAAGCAACTTTAAAATATTATTTTTCTTTGTTGTCTTTATAATGTGATGTATAGACTGTCTTGAATACTAACTTTAGAAGGCATAATAACATTGTACATACATTTAGTAGCAATGATGCTTATGGTCAAGGCAAGAGGTGCATCCAATGCATTATAGAGTGAAGTTTGAAAGAATAAAACTGTGTATCCCCCCTCATGCAGCTTACCCCAAGTTTAATGCTACAAATACTACTCTTGCAACATTTCTCCAAAGTGTAAATTAAGGATTCCCAACAAATGAGAAAAGGGCCTCAGGACTGGTTCTTATTTTCATCCTTTTGGTTACTATATGCCCAGTGAAACCAAGGACAGGGTAGGAAAATGGGAGAATTAGCAGGTGTCTTTGATGGCTCTCCTAGTTTTGAAGACATAATAACAAAATAGTCCCATTGTTTATGACTGTCTTAAAGGTTACTACAAGTGAGAATTTACTTCTGGGTATCTTAGAATTTCTGTAAGTTTTAATTGAGGTTCATTTGACAATATATATGCCCATGTTGTTCTGTATTTTATTCTCTGGGTTGCATTCTGGGGCAGTGGTACAAAGAGCACACAAACAAGAAGTCTGTTTCTTAGGGTAGGTTAAACTTTTGTCTGTTTCAAAATGTTAAAGTTTTCTAGGATAAAATAAGTTAGAGGAGATGCGTGGCTTCTTACTATGAGTGACAGCAGGATTTGGATGTTTTCTCAGAAAAGCAACAGGAAATAGGCTAAAGGGTTTCTTTTAGTTCACCTTCAAGCCAGTCTAGAGAATGGCCCAAATAATCACACACATGTACATTTAATTTGTACCCAGCTACTTCAGCACTAGTTGACCCATGCTTAACAACAACCCAAGTAAATTAGACAAAGTAAAATGAATATATTGAAACGTTATACTCCCTTTACAGGTGCCTCTTATGTTGGTATTAAGCAAATAATTTTAATATCTGTATATATACGAAGGTATGTGTGTGTATATACTTGTGTGTGTGTGTGTATATATATATAGATATTTGCACATGAACTTAGCATATCAATCTATCTTTATGTTTCACTGGGTTGATGACAAAAATGTAAGAGAGACAGTTAGGGAAACACAGATTGTGTGAGTAATATGAAATTCTGCATCTGTAATCCTGTATAGCTGTGTTTGTAAAGGCAGGTAATTGGTTTAGGTTTTATTTGGTTTCCAGTTCAAACATCTCTTTCTGCCTTGAAGTTATTCTGAAATGATAAATTTCTTTATTTTGATTATGCTCTTTCCTAGCTAGAGTTGATATAAATCCCATATCCCCTTAAGAGCTAATTTTTCCAGAATTATATTAGCCCATTAATGATCTACACTTCTGGTTCCCTATGAAACTGATATCTTTAGAGACATATATTGAAATGACTGTATCACATAAATTGACCTGGTAATTTACATATTATTTTAAATTATTTATGCACAATTTTAAGACAACTGAGTAGCCCATTTTGTATTAAGATAAAATATATTCATGTTAATACTAGCAAAAATCTCTCAAATTTATCCATTTTGAAGATTACTTGTAAATCTATTGTACGTATGGATAATGAGATGATGGCCACTATGCCATACAGTATGTTTAAACAGATTACATTTATGTTCTAGTTTATTACTGATTAGTTCATGTTCATTAGTTCATGTTATGTTCAAGAGTTTTAAGTCTATTAACTCATGTTTAAAAACACAGATAATCAATTTCAGTAAGCCTGAATTTAATCCTTACAACATTTATTCAGTGTTAGCACAAAGCTGTGGTTATGGAATTATATGTAAGCTAAAATAAAGAAGTTTACATTTCCAATTCTGACTATCTTACCTGGAAACTGAAAACAATGCACATTTCAGGTTCCTTTTTAAATTTCTTTAGGACTGCTAAATAGAGGAAGTCTATACATGCTTGGATACATTGACCCAAAATTTTGTCATTCTTCAACTTCCCTCTCTTTTATAGTCTCTCTCTCTATATATATTTCAAACACTTAAACATGCAAATTTGATCCTTGCAAGTGTCCAATCTCTGCTCTTCCTTCCACCATCACACCCATCTAAATTCAATTGATTATCAAATATTTACTGATTCTAAATAATACAAAATAATAAAACCTCTTAAACGTACTTGGTCTTTGGCACTGCTGCTTTTCCTCCTCTACAATTTTACTTACACTACAAAGACCTCTTGATCAGTCTTTTTACATATAATGTATTTGATTCTTAACCCATCTTCTGCATGGTCAAGGATTATATTAATTAGGTAATATACATGTGCAAACAAATATCCTGGCTGTAATGGGCTATTCACACTTACCCAACATACCATATTGTGGTATCTGTTGTAATACAACATATTTATTCCTCAAAATCTCCCAGAATTATATCTAAAAACAGTAAGTTGAAAAGTTGGAATAGCCCATTCAAAATGTGTGCCATTAATAATCGGAATACTAGCCCAAGCAACATAATTCTAATAAAATATTGATAGAAAAAAAGTTAAGGTACAATTACCAATAAAGAAAGCAGAAGTAAATATAATAATTTCATTTAAAAAGGCGACAGTAGCTTCATGAAGAGTATTAAAAAAGAATTCATTTCTTTGAATTGTGGAGACAATGGCAACATTCAGAAAAAAATATGTAAGATTTTGGCAAGATTCCCTACAGCTGGCATATGACCAATCCTGGCCAAGAGGAAGAATAGGATAAGTATGAATGTCCTGGCCCTGGAGAATTTTACTGGGTTAGAGACTCATTATCACTTGTTATTTCTTGATATGAGAATCATAACTTCTGTGTTATGCTGACAAATTTCCCTCGTCTATCACTCATGAGCTAATTAATATTACAAGAATGTGCTATAGCAGAGTGGACTGTATATCAGTACATGGTCTTCCTAACACCCGGGATTCATTTCCCCTGCTCTTAACCAGGCAAAGATTTGTTCAAATGAATCTCTATGATGTCTTCATATATCTGCAATAAAAATAGTATTTTCTGTGCATCCATTCATTTTTGTTACTCTTTTATTAGAATCAGCATATGTCACTTAAAAATGTTTATTTGATAATTTTGTTAGATTTAAATTCTTGCTTATTAGGATGTTTTAGTAATTCTTGGTCTATGATCTCATTGACTATTAAGATGCCTTCTACACTGGGAAAAATTCAGTGAAATGTAAATAAATCTTAACTCAACATACTTTAATTCTTTTAATAGACTGTCCTTTGTTTGTTGTTTTGGTTTCTTGCCATTTGCTCTATAAACCTGAGATCCTAACAGCTGACATTCTAAGTAACAATATCTGAGTCAATAACGACTCTAGGAGGAAGAAAAACCTAGCATTATTTTTAACTGCTCTAACTACAGCCATTGAACATCTGAAGCAGCTGTTCATCTGCCAGCAAAGAAGGTATATACATACACTTCTTATCCAAGGCTGAAGAGTTGCAGGCCCACTGATGTGAAAACAGTACAGGATTCATTAACAATGCATTCAGCCCAAATTTTGGCAACACATCCTAAAAAATCTATGGAGGACATTTTGTAATTAGAAAGAAATTTACACCAGGACCAGAGACAAGGTAGCATTGAGCAATGAAATAATTACTTCTGAAATCAAGGTACAGCAGAGGATTACTAGAGTTGAATTCTCCATGTTAATGTTGTCTTTAGCAAGATATAAAACAGGAGGTACCCTGGCAATAGATAGGTAGGTGAGTAGAGTGCTTTTTGTAATTTTATATATCAATGTTTATTAATAAATTCTAAACCAGAATATTTTATCTATTTTCTCTAAAGCAATAGAAATTATAGCTAAATTAAGCTATCAGTCTGCAGCAATATGATATAAAACGTATCAAAGTTTAATTTAAGAAATGTTATTGCACTGAGAATACTGGCTATGCTGTATTTAACATGTTTCTATTCTTGAAACTTACCCACAGTTTAATTTTTTGATGAAACATGATTTCTTCGTGTTTATTTTACAAGGAGGAAGTTGATATGAGGCTATAATGTCGATGTTTCAGAAGAGTAGAAAGAAAACTGAAAGAGGAAATTAGGTATAAGGGTCCAAACATTTCTTTTTCTTCTTTGTTGACAGATACTAAATGTTTCAAAAATTGAGAAAATAATTGTTAGATGTTTACTGACAATGTATCTGTTTCAAATAGTTTACGGACATATCTGGCTGAATTCTAAACTTCACAAACTTACTATTTAATATAACCTCAACATTATGAGTTTTCTTTATGAATGTAAATTTAAATGTTTCAAGTTAATATTATAGAAAGTAAATTTTCTAAATAAAATAGGTAGAATAGTTACTATAAGATATAAGATTACACAGAAAACTGTTGACTGAAAGAACAAAAATACATTTCACTGACATATTAACCTTTATATTTTTGTTTCTAATTTTTAATTTGCTTAATCATTCTCTGTATTTTATAATAAAAATATAGCCCATTTGTATAATCAGCATGGCCTAACTCATACAGGTTGAAATCATATTATCAAAGACATATTTTTATTTGTCCTTAAAAATAAGCAAGCTGAGATGTGTTGATTTTTCACTGAGCGTTTTTCAATGTCTCAACATATTTTCAACTGCATTGCAAGGCAGGACATGAAAAATAACTTCGCAGAAAATAAAGAACATCCAGTATAGTAATTATACTACTCAATGACAGAGAAATACAGGAGCAGTGGATAATGTATGATACTAGAAAAGTTGGTAATTGCTCGAGTATGCTGCATTCTGTATATTTATTTGCTCAAATGCAAATATGACCTAGCTATCATAAGGAAGGGTCTACATTTTAAAGTACTTTACAATCAACATAACAAACTTTATGAATTCAGTCCTTACTTATTTTTCCTCTCTTTGTAGCAAAGTTTCAAAGTGACAGACCACAGAGCATATGCAGAAAAGAGGAAAAGCTGTTTTACTAGAATTTACCAAGTAAAGTGATTTTTTTTTATTATTCTTACCGATCATCTGTTGTACTACAACTCTAACTAGTTTAGACATTTTTGTGTGAGTTTGTTTGCTTATTTGTTTTTGAGACAGAGTGTTGCTCTGTCACCCAAGCTGGAGTGCAGTGGCATGATCTCAACTCACTGCAACCTCCACCTCCTGAGTTCAAGAGACTCTCCCACCTCACCCTTCTAAGTAGTAGGGACTACAGGCATGCGTCACCACAGCTGGCTAATTTTTGTTATGTTTTTGTTTTTTGGTAGAGATGGGGTTTCACCATGTTGGCCAGGCTTGTCTCCAACTCCTGACCTCAAGCAATTCGCTCGCCTTGGCCTCCCAGAGTGCTGGGATTACAGACGGGAGCCACTGCACTCAGCCAGTTTAGACATCTTTCTTCATTACTTCATTGATTTTTTTGAAATGTAACTGCAGTTTCAATATCCAAGAAAATTCATTATTGATATATATATATATATATATATATATATATATATATATATATATATATTTTAGACAGAGTCTCGCTCTGCTGCCAAGGCTGGAGGGCAGTGGCATTATCTCAGCTCACTGCAACCTCTGCCTCCCAGGTTCAAGCAATTATCTACCTCAGCCTCCTGAGTTCTGGGATTACAATCGCCCGCCACCATGCCCGGCTAATTTTGGTATTTTTAGTAGAGACGGAGTTTCACCATGCTGGCCATGCTGGTGTTGAACTCCTGACCTCATGATCTACCCTCCTCAGCCTCCCAAAGTACTGGGATTACAGGCGTGAGCCACTGTGCCCAGCCAGAAAATTTTATTTGTTTATTGTTACTCTTGAGCAATTCATGATAATTTTGAAAAAATAATAAAAAGTTAATTCTAAAATTTGTATGGAATATTAAGGGACCCCAATATCCAAAATTATCTTGAAATAGACGAGCAAATGTGGAGGACTCACATTTTCTAATTTTAAAACTTAATACAAACTTACAGTAATCAAAGCCATGTGATATTTGCACAAGGATAGACATAGGTCTATGAAATAAAATAGGACAAAAATAAACCCTCATACATATGGTCAATTGATTTCTGACAAGGGTGCCATGAACATTCAATAGGACAAGGAAATTTTTTTTCCTAACAAATGATACTGGAAGAAGTAAATACCCACATGCAAAGGAATGGAATTGAACTTTTTCTTTATACAAAAATTAACTCAAATGTGTTGAAGACTTAAATGTAAATGTTGAATTTCTAATACTCTTTGAAGGAAACACATAGGGAAACAGCTTTGAGATGTTGAATTTGGCATGGATTTTTAGGATATGACATCAAAAGCACATGCAACAAAAAAAATGAACTTTATAAAAATTCATAATTTGTGCACTAAAAGGTGACATCTAAACATATCTAAAACATATATATATACACACAATCTCTATTTAGCTTTAATGAAAAATAAATTCTGATACATGTTGCATCAATGAACTTTGACTATATCATGCTAAACAAGACAGATACAAAAGGATAAGTACTGTATGCTTCCAGTCGTAAGAGGTGTCTAAAATATGATAGACAAATTAAAATAGAAAATAGAAGAATGGTTTGTCCCCAGAACCTGGGGACAAATAATAATTAGAATTATTATTTGATAGGAACGGAGTTTTAGCTTAGGATGACTAAAAAGTATTCGAGATCAATAGTGGCAATGGTGGCAAAACAATATGAATGTATTTGATGCTGTTGAATTGTACACTTAAAAACATACACTACTAAGTTCTATATTATGTATATTTACCAAAATAAGATAATTGAGTGTTAAAGATAATAATTATATAATATTTAATTTAAAAATAAATATGCAATTAAATGCATACTTGTATACTATTGCAGACTAATAACAACTAATGCATACTAATTATATGCATACTAATAGTAACTAATAATCTGAAAACAAACCAAATGACCTTTAACAGAAATGGCTAAATTGTGGTATATTCATATAATAGAATACTACTCAGCAATAAAAACAAATTTATTATCTATATATAGAATGACAAGCATAAATTACAAAGAAATTATGTCTAGTGAAAGAAACCAGAATAAAGATCATGCAACATGTAGAATTTTATTTTATAAATGCTAGAAAATGCAAACTAATCTAAAGTAACCAAAGGGGTTACTTCTGTTATCCCTACTCTTGCCTAGAGATGTGGCAGTGGAGTTCTGTAGCAGGGTGCAGTGATTACAAAGGAGGACAAAGAAATTTTCAGGCATGAAAGATACGTACATCATATTCATAGACTGTTAAAATTTAATGTACATACTGTGAAAGAAAATATATCTCAAGACCCCAGAATCACTAAGCCAAATAAACAGAAAAGTCAAGCTGAAAACTGTGGAGGGCAAACCTGCCTCTCATTCTGTTCCTAAAACAGATAGCTACAAATAAAAATGCTGCATACTCGCCTTACAATTTGTCTACAAGGAAATTCCTTGTGGACAACATCTAATTGCTTCCTTTGGAAAGGCTAATCAGAAACTCAAAGGAATGCAATCGTTTGTCTCTTATCTACCTATGACCTGGAAGCCCCTCCCTGCTTCGAATTGTCTCGCCTTTCTAGACAAAACCAGTGAACATCTTACATATGTCAATTGATATCTCATGACTTCCAAAAATGTATAAAGCCAAACTGTGCCCCAACCACCTTGGACACATGTCATCTGGACCTCCTGAGACTGTGTCACAGGTGTATCCTTAATCTTGAAAAAATAAACATTCTAAATTGAATGAGACCTGTCTTAGATTTTTGAGGTTCACAATACTAATTACATGGAGATATTCTGAAAGTGTAGATTCTAACTCAGTTGGTCTGCGTTGTGACCTGAGTTTCTAAATTTCTAATAATCTCTCAGGTTATGCCAAAACTGTTTCTCCTAACACTGCACTTTGAGTAGCAAGGCTATATTACAGTACTTCACAACCTATCTGAGAGAAAGGTCAGATTTTATTAAACAAAAAAATTCAAACAATTATATACTGATACAAATGAAATAAAAGCAAAGATATAGAAGTATAAGCCCATGTTATTGGATGTGACAGAGATAACATATTCTGTCAAATTACCATTAAAATTTCTAATTCCATACTCAACATTTATGCAGGTTAGTTGCGATGACAGTTTATGGTTGGATGTTAACCCATAGCCCACACTTTCAGAATCACTGCTCTATTGAGTGTTCAGAATAATGGTAATTTGTAGCGCAGTATTATTTTTTGTTTCTTCCTGAAAGCAATCAGTATTCACATTAAAAGTTAGAAATTATTTTAATGGTACACTTAAGTATTGCTTCAGGCTTTATGTTTTATCAGTGTGGCATCTGTGTCTCCTGATTCACAAAGCTAGCATTTGACTTGGTAAACATGTATTCAATAAATATTGGTTGAATTATTAACATTGCACAGTGACAGGCTAAGCTTGTCCAACTTGAGGCTCAAAGGCTGCATGTGATCCAGGACAGTGGCTTTAAATGCAGCTTAACACCAATTTGTAAACTTTCTTAAGACATATATATATATATATATATATATATATATATTTTTGCATTTTGTCTTGTTCTTTTTAGTTCATTAGTTATTATTAGTGTTAGTGTATTTTATATGTGTCTCAAGAGAATTCTTCTTCCAATGTGGCCAAGGGAAACCAAAAGATTGGGAAATTCTGGTGGTGGTATCTCTGGCAGGTATCTGAGTTACTGGTGGTGAATCCATATGGGTCTGCAGCAACCTCAATTCTTGCCTCCTCAGAAGAAAGGATTTGACTGAGAAGCATAAGGCAGTAGAGGAGACGGAGGCAAATTTTAGAGCAAGAGTAAAAGTTTATTAAAAAGTTTAAGGGCATGAATGAAAAGAAAGTAAAATATAATACACTTGGAAGAGGGCCAAAAGGGCATGTTGGAGGTCAACTGCCCTGTTTGACCCTGGACCTACTTCACATGGTGACCTACTTCCAGCATCTTGCATCCCTTTTCCAGTGGAATGTCCCCAGAAGGTCATATACCAGTTAAACCCTGCCATTTTGCCTCTTAATGAGCATGATTGCGCCCAGTCGCCCAGTTCCTGAGGTTTTATTGGGAAGCTGCCAATCACCAGTTTCAGTCGTTTTTATCTATTGGGAAACTGCCTTTTCCTGTCACTGGCTGTGAACAGCTATTATTTTAGAGAAGCAGTGTGATAACTGCCTGACCATCACCTGATGGTGGCCTGACATTCCCAGTGGGGTGAGGGTAGCCATCTCCTGCCCTGCTCATGCAGGGCATGAGTAGGACTATAGTAGGTAACCTTACTCAGCTACCTACTGTAACAGTGGTTGTGATACTGATATAGTAATTGAGAAGAAATTACTTAGACAGATAGTAAGGGTATAGGAGTCCTCAGTAAGGCTTTTCTTTTTAATAAAAAGTAGTCCCAAATTATTTTTCTTTCTAAACATTAAAGAGCAGCCTATAAAATCGAGCTGTACACATAGATACCAGCAGTTGTGCCAATCATGTTCAAGATGGTCACTCCATCCTCCCTTCTCTTTGTTGGCCACATATACAGTAAGAAGCAGACAGATGGCACTGATCAACTGGAAAGTCCATTTGCATAATAAGATGACCAGCCTTCTCCACACACTATGTAGACATCATACTTGATCAAACCAATCTGTGAGCCCCATGTAAATCAGACATCACCTTCTCCAGGCTTACAAAATCTTCTGCAGTCCACTGCCTCCCTTTTTTTTTTTTTTTTTTTTTTTTTTTTTGGACGTCTCTCTCTCTCTCTCTTGCAAGGAGCTGCTCTCCTCTCTGCTTTCTTCTGTTTTTTAAACTTTCCACTCCCTAATCCACCCACATGTGTCCATGTCCTGAATTCTTTCTCAGCATGTGACAGCATAACCCAGGGTATATACCCCAGATAGTATAGCTGCTTTATGATGGGGAGCACATTCAATATACCAAAGTACAACATGCATCGAAACAGTGAGTAGAGGAGTAGACACCAACTTTGTCTCTTCATTCCAAGGCTCTCGGTCTCCATTTTAGTCATTTCATGGAGGACTTATCCATTGTGTGAGATTGAAGAAGTCCTCAGGCGACTGAGGTTTACTGGCTGAGACTACCCCCAGTGTTATCCAAAGACTTCTAGACTGACCTGAGCCTCTGACTGTCCCAATGGGGTGTCAGCAACAGGATCTCCAACTTTCCTATAGTAATTTCCTTCTTTCCTGGTCATGACCATCATATCTCTTATCCTCTATGTGTATGAAATGTGTGGGAAGTTTTACAGTTCAGGGAAGTAATCTTGTCTGGCAAGTTCAGGGAATGTTGTAACTGGGTATATAGCTCAAGGGAAATTCTTTGTGAATTTCTAGAAACAGAGGATTGCCCCTGCCACAATGAGCATCTCTTCCTCTCAGCCCTTGGCCTGGAGAGCACATGGCATGTCAAGGTAACTCTGCCCACCATCTGGAGAGCACATGGTGTCTTAAGGTCAACTGTGCCACCTAGTGGAATAGGGGATCCTCTCCATGAGGAACATTGTGGGTCCTTTAACAAAATACCCCAGCTTCAAATTTCTCTCCTCTGTTTGCACATTTCTACTGGAAACCAGGCTTCATGCTGCTTCTGTAAACGAGAAAATTCTATCTTCAACAATTAGGAGTAAAATATCCTCCAAAGCCAAATTTTAGTCTTGATACTGTCCCATCAGCAAGAAAATGTCCATTTGGTTTTTAAGTTCATTTAAGGCACCCATTCTGCCTTTAACTAGAGTGGTACTCAATTTGGAAGTTAACTGGAACCATCTCTAAGGGTAAACACTTCAGCACAGGACAAAATAGGAGGATAGAGAGTTCAATCTAGTATGAATCCTCCATTAAAGAGGCCTTTCCCAACTATTACATAGTTTTTCTTTAGATTCATTTTTTAGGGAGCCAGGAAGGTCACACAAGTCTAGGAAGTCAAAGGGAAATTACAGGCAGAGGACTAGAGCCACGTGGGTGAGCGTGAATAGCCCCAATTGCTTAGTGTCTCTAGTTCGATGGCTGGAGGCCATGCCTGCAAGCATGAGTGGCACATTCAACAAGAAGTCAAGACCCAGGAACCATGGAGGGAAAACAGCAGGTGGAATGCCTCTTCTGTCTTCCTATCTACCCTGAGTCACACAAAAAGTAAGGAGACTAAAGGGATGCCTTTTTCTCACTTATCTTTCTAGATGGATGCCATCTTCAGTCTGCTCTTCCTGGGAGTGCATTATGAAGCATAAGGACTACTTTGACCCTGGAACATTGAAGAAAAGTCAGCTTTTTTTTTTTTTTTTCCACAAGGACATGACATTTTTACTAGACCTTTTCAAGTGTTACAAAATCAACCCAGCCCTTTTAGCAATCATATAGGGCAGTATCAAAGAGAATAATTCCCCAAAATTAGAGAAGCAACTTCCAGGGGAACTATATGAGGGTGCCCCTTATTTGGGGCCCCTTCAAGCTCCCTTGTCATTAAGGACCTTAGGTAAATAAAGGGAGACTTAGGCCGATTTTCTAATGACCCTGATAGGTACATAGAAGCTTTCCAAAATTTAACTCAGGTATTTCACCTCTTATGGAGGCATGTTACGCTTTTCCTAAGTCACACCCTAACTTCAGCTGAGAAGCAGGCAGATCTGCAGGTAGCAGAGAAATTCAGAGGTGAGCAATATGTCTCTTATAGTAGGGTTAAAAGGAAAAGAGGAAATAGGGAGAGCAAAGAAATAGGGACAACACCATTCCCAATAGGACCAGAGGCAATACCTCTTGAAAACCCTAACTGGGACCCACAGACTTTTCTACAGTTTTTTTCCTTCTTTAACAGTTTAAAATGGCTCTTTCATAATGATCTTCCAACCTGGGAAAAGTTAATTTCCCCAAACCTTAAAATGCTTGACTTAGAGTAGAGCTAGGGAGAACGGAACCCAGAAGCCTGACATACTGGCAAAAGGGTAAAAGTTTTTTATTGTTGTCGTTATTGTTTGTTTGTTTATCGGTCAATCTTTTGATTCCTATGTAAACTGGCAAAAGGGATAAGCAAGGACAGATTAGGGCTGGAAATAAAATGAATTTGGTTGGGTTGGATTTCTTTCACTATCTCAGTCACAATATTCCAATGATGGTTTCAAAAGCTGCCTATCAACCCTTTTAAAATACCTCATACAGTGGTGGTTAAATCATAACCTAATTAAGGCTTATTGGTTTCTCTTGTGAGGTTAGTTTTTGTAAAATTCAAAAGCTGAAAATCTTAACCGCTGGCATGGCTAAAGTCTAGTTAAAAAGGGATTTAAAAGGATTTTCTTAAAGAGTGCTCAGCTTAATTAAAAGTGAATTTTGTTTTTCTCTTCTTGGATCTTTTTTTTTTAATTCTCAGTTGACTGAATTATTTTTCTCCATTTTTTTTTTTTTTTTTTGGTCTTGCCACTCTTAATGCATGCATGAGAGGTCTTAAGATAACTTCCGTTAGCATGGAACTCCTTGGGAAAAACAGAGGAGATGCCACAGACCCTGTTTTGGGGGAAAAAAAAATGTTTCTCCCTTAAAACCCCAGGAATTAGATATTTGCTTCTCAGAATCAAAGGCTCTGTTCTGTTTTTCATTGTGTTATAGGACCATTTTGAGTTTTGGAGTTATCAAGTTACTTTATAGTATGAAAGAGCTCTGGTGTGTAATAACTAGGTAGAAAATACACTTTAAGGGATAACTAACAGTAGTTATAAATCAGGGAAGCATGCTGGTTGGCCATCTAAAAGATATTAAAATAGCCCATCCCCCACTGAGAGATGAGAGTCCCATGAGGGATGGGCTGATTACAAAATTAGCTGATTGGCTTCTGGTTGCCTTTCAATGAAATACATGGTAGAAGCACTGCACTGTGTTCTCCCATAGTATCTCCCTACTTTTGGGGATCCAAAATCCAGTACAAAGAGGCACCTTTAATTTTAGGGATCTGTCTAATTAAGCCCTAAAAATGCATGCTACCTGGCCCTATTCCTCCAAAGGCTCCACCTTGAAGTCAGTAATCCAATTAAGAAACTGGCAAATGAAAAAATCTTACAAGTGTTGAATCTTCTGTCTGTTTGTGTCGCTATATATATGTTATGTATAATGTCTCTAAAAAGAGCTCAAATTGTTTGGTTTAAAGAAAAATAAACACTTAAATAAAATGTTTTTAATTCACATGACTTTAGTCTTTAAGAAATAAAATTAGCCTTAAGGATTATTGGTAAAATGCAAGTATAATCAAAATGCAAATAGGTGTCTAAATTATACAACTTAGATACTAGGTTTGCTAAATGTTCCAAGGTTGTATACTGCCTGCTTTACAGATACATAAGACTTGGGACATGTGGGGTTAGACACTGGAAAGGGTCATAATTTATCTGTGCTTCTGTCTGGGTCCCAGACTCCACACCGGGTATATAATGAAAATTCCTTATTAACCAGATTTTTCATCAAAACTAAAAGTTGCTAGGGGTTAACACTGCAACATGTATTTGAGATCACTGTACAGTTTTATATGCAAGGTATATGAAAAGAGTGAAATGCTTCTTTAGTAAAAGATTTTAAGAAAGCATAGAAATATACTTTTTGCCCAGGGATGAGGGATTAGGTTAAACTTTATAAGATAGAGCTAGAGGTTTAAGCAAGTTATAGAAAGATTGTACCAATTAATCTTGCAAAAATGTGTGAGCATTAACTAAATTCAAAAGGGTGTTATATGGTCTTTTCATAAGTTGAGCATTGAAATAAAAGCATAGCAAGGTTGTCTTGAGATAGTAATCTGCCCTTTAGCAAAAGGGTTTGTAAAGATTTCACCTCATGGTCAAATTAGTTAAGATTAAATGGAATAATCTATAAGGTTTCACTTAAACAAGTTAGAGTTCACATAAATAAACTAATACAAGGGCAAAACTTGACTTTAAACAGAATTTTTATCTAATAGTAAAGGCTAATGAAAAGTTTTTGTCTTTTGAGTCATCATTTTGAAAAAAATAAATGATTGATGACAATTTGGAATTCCATTTTATAACATCACGTGTTTTAAATCTCTAACATTTAGCAGGCATCCCAAAATCAAATGTCAAGTTTCAAAATTGTCTTTCCTGATGCCTGGCTTTCTGAATGGTTCAGAGGGCCCCTAAAACATTCAGAAAAGAGGTGATCAGGATTATTTGACATGCTTAGTCACATGAGATTATCAAAATGATGCCCAATCTTCTTTAAGTTATATTTTGGTGAATAATACTAATATATGTTTCAAAATTGTATGGAATTTCTAAAATTCTAATGTCTATTATATGTTATCTATCATAGTTAAAAGTAAAGTTATTTTAAGCCATGGAGATAACTATTTTTTTCTGTCAGTCATGTTCTTAACTGTAAATACCCTGGAAATTTTGTCATTCACAGACAATTTTTGCCTTGCTTTTTCCTTCTCAAAAGATGGGTTATAATCAAGCTATATTAAGGACTTTTATAGGTGTTCTCAAATGTAGGTTTTCAATAGCTTTGAAGATTGTAACATTGGAATAGAAAAATATTGCATGGGACTCATGAAGAACTGAAATATTCACAAATGTCAAGCAAAACAAGAGTTAACTAAATGGACTGCACTCAAAAAACTAAGGCAATCTTTTTAAACTTTTTCTTGGCTGACCTTTGTTTTGTTTTTCAGAGTTAAGGAAATTTATTTTGAATTATTTATGACCATTAATAACTAAGTAAGTAAGTAACCAAGTAAGTTAAGTTATACTGCCTAGAGCATGTTTATTTCTCTCTGCCTAGTTCCTCTAGAATTTGGAAACTATCAGTAAGCACTTTTAACTTATGGCAATATAGTTGTTTCCATCAGTGTAATAAGAATCCTTTTTTTTCCAACACGACACAATTAGAAAAAATGGTCACTTCATCAAGGCTTTGACTGGAAGGGTATGCTTCCATTTAAGGAGTTAATCTTGACTTGCAGAGCTGACAAATGTCCCATGGTGTCAAGTGGCCTCTTACCTAGTCTACACAGTTCCCATACAGGGTTCCTAACCTGTGGTCAGAAAAGAACATCACTTTCTAACAGGTCTAGGATCTCAAAGTTTATCTTGGAATCTTAAGAGAAAAAGATCACCCAAATCACATTTATTTGAGTATAAAAACCTGTGACTGCGCTCAACTGTAAGAAGTCTTATCTGAGATTCCTTGTAAAACAGAGTTCCATCAAAGGCAATCCAAAAGACCTATGTAGAGATAACCATTATTGTTGCACCTTAAGCAAATAATAAGGCCAAGTATAAGACTTAATTTTATTATACAAACAACCAAGTCCTACCATAATGTGTTTTTACCAAGAATGAGTATTGGAGAGAGAAATTATGTTCTAAAGCTTATCATACATTTGTCATTAAATCCTAGACTCATTAATTGTTTTTAAACTTTTTGCCTACCTTTTAGACTTATTCCTGTGAATTGAGTGGTGATCTCCTGAAGCTTGTAAGAAACAAAAAGGGGTGGGTAATGCAAATATCTGGATCAATATGCTAGTTCTGGGCAATTATCCTGCAAATTCTGCCAGATAATGAAAGTGAATAGGATACCCATAAACTGGAGCTTTCTTTATTTGACAAATTAAAACCAGGGAACTTCATAGACCCCAAAAGGGAAATTGTATGTCTCAGCAAGTGAAATTTTAGACAGAAATAATCCACTACGTCACCCATACAGGAACTGCTACAGTTACTCTACTATTTGCGGTGGAGCTTTAGATGGTAGCACCTTCTAACTGATATATTGGACACAGAGTTTCCATTGCTGTAGTATTTTGCTTAATTATTATCCTTATAGCAAGGATAATAGTCACCAGCACAAAGGAAGCATAAAAGTTCTCCTATCACTGAGTCTGCTAGAATATGTTATTGGGTTTGCTAATATGTCACACCCTGGCTATGCAAAGGAGATTATAAAAGAAAGAGCTTTTATATAAGAAAGAATCTTATATGGCAAATAATTTTCCTGAAGAGAATAGTTGGTTGTTTAAAAGAGGGATGTTTAGGACAAGTCAGAAGGTTTAAGCATGTCTCAGATGGTCTGTGGAAGTCATGAAGGGATTGATAAGTGGAGGAAAGATTTAGCCGAGGTTGACATTAAAGTTACTCTAGCCACCAAAATCCAATGCCTCATATTCTAAAAAGAATGTTACTTTTATATTAATGTTTCAGCAGCATCTGGTGGGGGCAAACCAATATCACAACCCATTTGAATGACTGAAAGCAGTCAAACCCCAAATGGTGCTACAGACTGAATCACATATGGACACACCTTTCTTCTAAGGACCTTAGATCAATCCAGTAGGAACCCTAGCTGCTATTCCCCACACAACACCCCTTTTAAGCAGGAAGTAGTCAGAAAGAGTCATCATCCAACACCCTAAAAGCAGTTAAGGTTATCACTCCAGAAAGGGAAATAATATATAAGTTAAGAAGAAATTACTTGGGCAGATAGGAAGGGTATGAGAGTCCTTGGTAAGGCTTTTCTTTTTATGTATTTAGGGCACTGCTAAAGCTTTATGTGCATTATCTGTGTGAGTTGGTATTATTATTTCCATTTTTTCCCTAAGAAAATGTGTGGGGGTATTGCATAAATTGCACTGGTTTTCACTACTAGTAAACAAAAGAACCAGAATTCAATCTACAATTTATTTGACTCCAAAGCCCAAATTTTAGTCACAGCACTACTTTAATAATAATAATGCAGGGTGACTCTTAAAAACAGAAGGGACTTAAAAGGAAAACCTGACCATGAATGACAGTTTTCTCCTGCCTCAAGTAATAAATATTCGCCCAAGTAAATATAGAGGAAGGATACGTCTATTCTAAAGCCACACTAAATGACAGGTACATATTTTCATAAATGACTATGAATACTTGTATCTTTGAACTGAATAGTCATTAGTCTGGCTCCTAAAATTTACAATGAAAATACATGCATACATTCCCTGTGGTAAATGTATTCTATAGAAAGATAAAAAAGAACATAGGATAACACATTTTTAAAAAAAAATCACTGGCACTTTGGATTCTATAGTGAAACAGGCAAGCATGCTAGGCCTTACAGGAATCTGATGGATTTGTTAATATCACATAAGGCAGCAAAGTGAGGAGAAGACACTCAACTTTTATTTCTTCATATAGCATTTACACTATCTAGCTAAGAAAATGTTATTGTGAAGGTTTACCTCTTGTCTGCAGGGCCCTTACCCGGTAGAGTTACAACGATGGCCTCTATTCTTTTACACAGCCATTGACCATAGCAAATTTATTCCTAGTTAAGCAATCAATTAATAGTGGAGTAATAAAATTGATTGCATTCAAAAATTATGCTATGCCTGGAGTAGAAGCCTGTGTTGCCCTTCCCTCTCTATGCAGAAATCTTGGTAAAGTGGGACCTTCTCCATTCCATGCCCAGGCATAATTCCAAGTACTCAGTCCACCCACTTGACTAGATTGGGAGCCTGAGCCACTCCTCCCTTTAGATGCAGAGATCTTGGTGCAGTGGCACCTTCTCTGCTTTACGCCTTGTGACATCTGCAGGCATTTGGAGCTCCCACTCTTCTAGATTGGGAGTTTAGGTTACCCCCACTCCCTGGACAGAGAACTTGGAACAGCAGAGGTTTAGACACTCCACACCTTGGAACATCTCCAGATGCTTGGCAATTCCTCCCCAGAGCCTTCCTTTGAGCTCATGCTCATGCCTGCCATTGAGACATGTAGCTAATCCTGCCCAATCCCATCCTGCCCAGCTTCATCCTCCAACCCCAAACTGGAACTTGGAAGGAATCTCAGACCACAGCGCATTCTACAGGACAGCCTATTGCCTGAGGCAACAGAGAGCTTTTCAGGGTAAACAAAGATCAAGTATGTACCTATCTGTGTCAGCAATAGCCGGCTCTTATCTGTAAGCACCACCTACTGGCCTGGAGGTTGAACTACATAATCCAATCAAAAATTCACTGACACAATAGGGAACAAGGTAAACTTTCTGAGACTGCTGCCACCCCAGCCCCACAGGAGACAGTGAGTCTGCTCACATACCGGTACATCAATACTAAAACCAGAATTTGAGAAAACCCCCATACAAAGGCAGTTTATACCCAAGAAACATGCCATTGAAAGCATCCGGAAACAAAGCCAAAGACTCTACACAACACATATTATAATCACACTCTAGGGGGAAATAATTCTCATCCAAATGAAAGTGAGTTTAGAATTAAGAAAAGAAAATTCATCCAGATGCAAATAAGTCAGAGAAACAATTTTAGAAGTATGAAGAACAGTGGTATGACACCCTCAAGGGATCACTCTAGCTCTCCAGCAAAAGATTCTAAACAAAATAAAATATTTGAAATACCAGATAAAGCATGAAACATATTGATTTTAAAGAAGGTTAATGGGATCCAATAGAATGCTGAAAACTAACAAATACATTAGAAAAATAGTTAAGAATATAAAAAAGAGGTAGTTATGTTTTAAAAATGTAAAACTTCTGAAAATGAAAAAAAAAAAAATTATTGATGGAATTACACAATACAGTTGAAAGCCTTCACAGTAACCTAGACAAAAAAGAAGAAAGAATTTTAAAGCTAGAGGACATGTCTTTTGAATTAACCCAATCAAATAAAAATAATTTTTTTAATTCACAAAACTTTCAAAAAATATGGGATTACATAAACTGTCCAAAGCTATGAGGAATACATATTCCAGAGAAATAAGAAAGAATACAAAGTATGGAAATCCTATTTGAGGGACTAATTCAGGAAAACTTCCTTGGTCTTGATAGAGGTCTAGACATCCAGATACAAAAAGCTCAGATAACTCCTGGAGACATACTTCAAGATGAACTTCACCAAGGCACATGGTTATCAGGCTATTCAAAGTCTACATGAAGAAAAATGTCCTAAAAGCAGCAAGAGAGAAGTGTCTAATCACTTATAATGGAAATCTCATCAGCCTAACAGTGGACTTCCCAGAAGAAACCTTTTAAGGCAGAAAATATTAGAGTTTTATTGAGAGTCTTTTTATAGGAAAAAAAAAAAAATGCCAGCCAAGAATTTTGTATCCTGATAAACTAAGCTTCAAAAATGATTGAGAAATAAAGTCTTTCCTAGACAAGTACATACCAAGGGAATTTGTCACCACTAAGCTAGACATACAGAAAATCCTCAAAGGAGTTCTAAACATGAAAACAAAAGGCAACATTTATCATCATAAAACATGTGAAAGTATAAAACTCACAAATCTTATGAAACAATTGCACAATCAAGACTACAAAGCATCTAGATAATAACATTATGACAGGAACAAAAACTCTCTTATTGATACTAATTTTAAACATACGTAATATAAATGGACTAAATACTTCACTAAAAGTTATAGGGTTGAAGAATGAATAAGAAAGCAAAATCCAAGAATATACTACATACAAGAAAATCACCCAGCTGGTAAAGAATTTTACAGACTCAAAGAAGTGGACAAAAATATTCTATGCAAACCGAAACCAAAAGTGAGTAGGAGTAGCTATATTTATATCAAATAAAACAGACTTTAAATTGACAACAGTAAAAACACAAAGAAGATCCTTATGTAATGATAAAGAGATCCATTCATTAGGAAGATATAACAATTACAAATATATGTTCCCTTAATACTGTAGCAGTGAGATTAAAAAAACACTGTAAGTAAGAAAAGAGATAGACAGCAATACAATAATAGTGGGGGCCTGCAATATGTCACTGAAAGCACTAGACAGATTATTGAAGTAGAAAGTCAGTGAATAAACTCTGAACTTAAATTGCACTCTAGACCAAATGGACATAACAGATATTTACAGAATGTTCTTCTTTACAATAATAGAATGTATATTTTTCTCACCTACATGTGCAACATTTTATAAAATTGATCATATGCTAGACCACAAGGCAAGTCTTTACAAATTTTCAGAAAACTGGAATCATATCAAATATCTTCTTGTGACACAGTGAAATAAAATTAATGCTTAATTTAATAATAATAATAATAATAATAATAATGGTAATAATAAAAGTTATTCTATCCTAATCCTATGCAAATAACTTCCCAGAAAAAAAAAAGTAAAAACTGCATGTATCATAATATTTTCTGCCTTGGTAATGCCTACATGATGTTAAGTATCAAAATGGTCAAATGAAAAAGAAAATTAGACGAAGTTACAAAGATGGATACAGCTATTCCATCCTTAGCATCTAAGCAACTGAGGTTATAGTTAATAAAATGCAGTTTTATGGAGGTTTTTCATTTCACTTTGATATAAACTTCTCAACATCAAAATATGTGAAAGTAAATTTTCATTATTTGCTTTCCAGACAAAATATCTGAACTAAATACATTGTCACATGTCTTTTGTACTATAAAAAATATTTTTTCAGTTGTCTAGAATAATGTAGTTGATCCTCAACCAATGAGAAAATAATAAAACTAGTATAGAAAATACATATTTTCAAGGGAACTTTAGGTGGAAAAAGATGAATTGATGCAAATAAAAAGGGTTTAAAATGTGACTTCCCATGTGTTTGATAAATCATCCCTGAGGTTGCCAACATCTCCTTTTTTTTTTTTTTTTTTTTTCCTGAGAGGGAGTTAGTCTCTATCGCCCAGACTGGAGGGCAGCGGCGCGATCTACACTCACTGCAAGCTCTGCCTCCGGGGTTCACGCCATTCATCTTCCTCAGCCTCCCAGGTAGCTGAGACTACAAGCGCCAGGCACCCACACCCAGCTAATTTTTTTGTATTTTTAGTAGAGACAGAGTTTCACCGTGCTAGCCAGATGGTCTCCATCTACTGATCTCATGATCCGCCCGCCTCGGCCTCCCAAAGTTCTGGGATTACAGGCGTAAGCCACCACACCTGGCCTCACTTTTTTTTTTTTTTTTTTTAAGAATACTTTTTTTTTATTAGTATTATTTTACTTTAAGTTCTTGGATATGTGTGCAGAACGTGCAGGTTTTTTACACAGTTATACATGTGCCCTAGTGGTTTGCTGCACCCATCAACCCGTCATCTAGGTTTTAAGACCCGCATGCATTAGGTGTTTGTTGTAATAGTCTCCCTCTCCTTGCCCCAACACCTTCGACAGGCCCCAGTGTATAATGTTTCCCTCCCTGTATCTATGTGTTCTCCTTGTTCAGCTCCCACTTATGAGTGAGAACGTGTGGTGTTTGGTTTTTTGTCTTTGTGATAGTTTCCTCAGAATGATGGTTTCCAGCTCACCCCGTCCCTGAAAAGGACGTTATCTCATTCTTTTTTTATGACTGCATAGTATTCCATGTTTTTTTTTGTGCCACATTTTCTTTTCTTTTTTTTTTCTTTTTTTTTTATTACACTTTATGTTCTAGGGCACATGTGCACAACGTGCAGGTTTGTTACATATGTATACATGTACCATGTTGGTGTGCTGCACCCATTAACTCGTCACTTACATTAGGTATATCTCCTAATGCTATCCCTCTCCCTTCCCCTACCCCACAACAGGCCCCAATGTGTGATATTCCTCTTCCTGTGTCCAAGCGTTCTCATTGTCCAGTCCATCAATGATGGGCATTTGAGTTCGTTCCAAGTCTTTGTTATTGTAAATAGTGCTGCAATAAACATATGTGTGCATTTGTCTTTATAGTAAAATGATTTATAATCCTTTGGGTATATACCCAGTAATGGGATTGCCAGATCAAATGGTACTTCTGGTTCTAAATCCTTAAGGAATTGCCACACTGCCTTCCACAATGGATGAACAAATTTACACTTCCACCAACAGTGTAAAAGTGTTCCCATTTCTCCACATCCTCTCCAGCATCTGCTCACAACATTTTAGAACCTTGCCTTGTCTACTACATTTACTGAGATATATTCTAGATCTATTCTTTTTTTTTTTTTTTAATTTATTTATTATTATTATACTGTAAGTTGTAGGGTACATGTGCATAACGTGCAGGTTTGTTACATATGTATACTTGTGCCTTGTTGGTGTGCTGCACCCATCAACTCGTCATTTACATCAGGTATAACTCCCAATGCAATCCCTCCCCCCGCCCCCCTCCCCATGATAGGCCCCGGTGTGTGATGTTCCCCTTCCCGAGTCCAAGTGATCTCATTGTTCAGTTCCCACCTATGAGTGAGAACATGCGGTGTTTGGTTTTCTGTTCCTGTGATAGTTTGCTAAGAATGATGGATTCCAGCTGCATCCATGTCCCTACAAAGGACACAAACTCATCCTTTTTTATGGCTGCATAGTATTCCATGGTGTATATATGCCACATTTTCTTAATCCAATCTGTCACTGATGGACATTTGGGTTGATTCCAAGTCTTTGCTATTGTGAATAGTGCTGCAATAAACATACGTGTGCATGTGTCTTTATAGCAGCATAATTTATAATCCTTTGGGTATATACCCAGTAATGGGATGGCTGGGTCATATGGTACATCTAGTTCTAGATCCTTGAGGAATCGCCATACTGTTTTCCATAATGGTTGAACTAGTTTACAATCCCACCAACAGTGTAAAAGTGTTCCTATTTCTCCACATCCTCTCCAGCACCTGTTGTTTCCTGACTTTTGAATGATCGCCATTCTAACTGGTGTGAGATGGTATCTCATTGTGGTTTTGATTTGCATTTCTCTGATGGCCAGTGATGATGAGCATTTTTTCATGTGTTTGTTGGCTGTATGAATGTCTTCTTTTGAGAAATGTCTATTCATATCCTTTGCCCACTTTTTGATGGGGTTGTTTGTTTTTTTCTTGTAAATTTGTTGGAGTTCTTTGTAGGTTCTGGATATTAGCCCTTTGTCAGATGAGTAGATTGCAAAAATTTTCTCCCATTCTGTAGGTTGCCTGTTCACTCTGATGGTAGTTTCTTTTGCTGTGCAGAAGCTCTTTAGTTTAATGAGATCCCATTTGTCAATTTTGGCTTTTGCTGCCGTTGCTTTTGGTGTTTTAGACATGAAGTCTTTGCCCATGCCTATGTCCTGAATGGTACTACCTAGGTTTTCCTCTAGGATTTTTATGGTATTAGGTCTAACATTTAAGTCTCTAATCCATCTTGAATTATTGTCCCTCTTTGCAGATGACATGATTGTATATTTAGAAAACCCCATTGTCTCAGCCCAAAATCTCCTTAAGCTGATAAGCAACTTCAGCAAAGTCTCAGGATACAAAATTAATGTGCAAAAATCACAAGCATTCTTATACACTAGTAACAGACAAACAGAGAGCCAAATCATGAATGAACTTTCATTCACAATTGCTTCAAAGAGAATAAAATACTTAGGAATCCAACTTACAAGGGATGTAAAGGACCTCTTCAAGGAGAACTACAAACCACTGCTCAGTGAAATAAAAGAGGACACAAACAAATGGAAGAACATACCATGCTCATGGATAGGAAGAATCAATATCGTGAAAATGGCCATACTGCCCAAGGTAATTTATAGATTCAATGCCATTCCCATCAAGCTACCAATGAGTTTCTTCACAGAATTGGAAAAAACTGCTTTAAAGTTCATATGGAACCAAAAAAGAGCCCGCATCTCCAAGACAATCCTAAGTCAAAAGAACAAAGCTGGAGGCATCACGCTACCTGACTTCAAACTATACTACAAGGCTACAGTAACCAAAACAGCATGGTACTGGTACCAAAACAGAGATATAGACCAATGGAACAGAACAGAGTCCTCAGAAATAATACCACACATCTACAGCCATCTGATCTTTGACAAACCTGAGAGAAACAAGAAATGGGGAAAGGATTCCCTATTTAATAAATGGTGCTGGGAACATTGGCTAGCCATAAGTAGAAAGCTGAAACTGGATCCTTTCCTTACTCCTTATACGAAAATTAATTCTAGATCTATTCTTAACTGCAGCTTTGATTTTCTATAATTCCAGTCTTTTCACATTTCCTTAGTTACTTAATTGCTCTATTGTGAGCTGACCAGCAGGGTAGTAAAATAAAGCATTTTACTACTTTATATATTTTTTATTTTGTCATTTTATCAAGATAATAGATGGCTTTAAAAAGCCAGCAAATTTAGAAAAAGAGTTAACAGTGTTCTTGCTCAGTTGTTCTTCAAAGATTTACATGTCATAAATTAATGACAGTGTCTAGTAGCAAGAAAGGAATTGTAGGACATATTTTCTTTTTCTATTAAGACAAATATCATGTAATTTAGTTTGTCTTACTCCACAGTATTGAGTCTCAAAAATTGTGGGTAAACTGAAATTTACCATGAAACTGGGATTATACATTTTAGATTGCAATTTATGTTATTAAATAACCAAATAGCATGCATGCTATGTTTCAGACAGTTTAAAATACTTCCTTTGCTTAAGATAATTAACAGAAGTCCTATAAAAGAAATGGAATAGAACAAATAATTTGATTGACTAAATATGCACATACGTATTCCTTACTCTAATATATATATATATATACTTATTGTAATCATTTTTAGTGTTAATGTCTAAAATCAAAGAAAAATTTGGTTAAGATATTTCTTTGATAACTCCATAACTGTATTTTTATATTAGAGACTTAAAAGCTGTAATTACAGTTAAACAAATAGCGTTTTAATTAATTAATTAATTAATTAACAGTTGACACTATGCAAAATCTGTTCTGTTCATCGATGGACCAAAGAGATGAGTTGTAAAATGATAGAGGACATTAGTTTCCTAATGCACAGTGTATATTGAATGTTTAATAGTTTGGAGGATGTTTTGACATTATTTTCGACAACATTGTAGCTATCTATTCATGCACTGACTCTCTCTTTCTCCAGAACCCTTTATTCGTGAATGTGCATAACTTAAAGTATCTTCCCATTTACTTTACTTTCTTCACATTTTCATCATTCTTCAACAAGTTACAATATTTATCCTAATTATAATTATTTTAAATATTATCTATTTTAACTATGAAACAAGTATAAAGAATATAATCCAACAATCACATAAATGATCAAAATTAGTGAATATATATATATATTTATTTATCCTATTAACTTCAGATTTTGTAGTACACAGAAAAATAAAAGACTTTTTTTGTAACTTACCTTGATTCATTTTCATTCCTTCCTTTCTAACTATATTATTAATTTATCTAATGATATAGTATTATTTTGTAAGATTCTTCTTTAAGCTTATATCTATATTATGTAGTAATAATTTATATTACTTTATCTATATTTACATTTTTGCATCTCTATTAACACAGATGAATTTTATTTCATCTTTTGGATTACAATTTATTTTACTGGATCTCTCTTCATATTTCCATATTCCATCTAATGAACTTCTAAATTTTTTTGTTTTATTTTTTATCATTACAAAGAGTGATCCAATCAACATTCCTATAAAAATTTTCTACTGCATAATTATAAAAGTTTATCTAGGTTATATATTTAGAACTATAAATAGATTCAGACATTAAAACATTTTAAATGATTTTAGATACCTCTAACATACTGCACAGTGGTTGTACCAATTTACTCTCTCACCAACAGGGAATTAAAGTTTCTATCTTCCCAAAAGCTTTCCAGGGTGGGCACTGTGGTGTGCACATGTAGTCCTATCTACTCCAGAGGCTGAGGCAGGAGGATTGCTTGATCTCAGGAGTTCAAAGCTGCAGTGAGCTATGATGGTGCCACCCCTCTTTCAGGCAGGGAGACAGAGCAAGACCCTATCTTGAAAATTTTAAATAAAATTTAAGAAAACAAAACAAAGACAAAAACTTTCCAAAACTTACTATTTTGTTTGGTGTCTTTCTATTGCTATACTTAATGGGAATAAAATTGTATCTATGTCAACATGTTTTTCCCACACCACTTTTCTAATGACTGAGAAGATTTGGTACCTTTAATATGCTTATTTTCTGTTCCTAATTATTTTTCTGTATGTATTTCGGTCATATTATTTTATATTTATCTATTGAATGACTTATTTTTAGGGATTTATTGGAATTCTTCATACACTGTGGATATTAATTATCTTCATTTTATGAGAAACCTACACTAAAAATCAGCTGTTATCTTTTAACAAAGATTAAAGTGTAACCTTTATTTAACAGACCCAAAATGTCTATTTACTGCTTTTCCTGCTATTGAAAAGATCCATGAAAAGTAGAATTATTAGTTTTGCTTGTTTTCAGGGCACTTTCACCAAAATTTCAACAATAGCTCCTGGATGCACAGGAATGAATTCACTGTGTACTAACTCTGCACCACATCCTGTCTATTATCAGGTATGTAGCGGTAGTGGGAGGGCTCTGCATTAACAGTTGTGGGAAGAAAGTACTTTAGAGGTTACCTGGATACAAGCCTTCCCTACTGAGCAGAAGTAATTGATTCTGTATTAGTTGTTTTATGAAGCTGTAGGGCATGCACCCTACCAACAACTCAGCTGTAACCTGGAGCTTTTCTACTTAACTTTTTCATGTCCCCTATGTGTAGACTATATAAACATTTTCTTCAGTGAGTTCTGAAATGTTTTAAATACCTTTCTGAGTGCTGGAGTTTTATGGAAGCAGACACTACAATTCTTTTAATAGATAATTATCTTATGACCTATTTGCCACATTGGTACACAAAGCTTCACAGACTATAAACAAATTAAAAATATGATTCATTTTAATTACTGAAACTTCAGTCACTTATAAATGTGTAAAAGTGATTTTTATGAAATTGTCCTAATATTTAAAATATTGTGCTGCTTGGCAAATACAATTTTTTGTAAAATAAATGAAAGGAAATAGGTCAAATGTGAGTACAATTCCTCAATTTATCTGTTCTTCTCTAACACATACGTAATGATTTGAAAACAGTAATAATAAAGTTTTCTAGAATATTGACTAAAGAGAGATATTTTATCTGGCTGTGAGAGGATAAACTAATATGCTGTGATTGTGGAAATTACAGTTTTGTTTCTTGTGTCAAGGTTTTGCTTGAAAAGTTACTTGTAAACACCCTTTAATCTTCTGGGGTATGCTAGACTTTCATCCTTTCAGAACCTCATTATTGCCATCTTCTTCCATGTCCCAGGTTTCCTGCAAAAGTTAAGATCAAATTGAATTACAATTTGAGACTCAGTCTACCAAAACATGACAATTTGGTCTCAGAGGTTTCAGACAAAATACATTAGATATTCTGCAGTGTGTTTTGTGCTGTCAAGTTAAGGCCAAATATTCCAGGGTGTTAAAATTCCATGACTAAAATATTGATGAGATTTCGCCTCCAAATCCTTGTGTAACCATCTCAAATTACTTTGCCATTTCACTGTCTATAGAGTTATAGGACGCTCTTTCCAGAACTTTCCAGATGACTTTTACCATCATGTTTTGGAACACAAAATAGTTGGATGCAAAGAGTATATGCTATTTCTTCATTATTGTAGAACAGTTATCTGTGCAACTTTCCATAGGAGGAGGTCAAAGAGGACGTTTCAGCTGTTGTCATTGCTACAAGTATGTGTTATAAACTAGATATATTCAAATTTGGTTTCAACTTTATTATACAAATTTAGGTGTTTCCAATTCATTATTATTATAATTATTCATATATTCCTGAATTTTAAAACAAACTACTGAATCTTATAATAAAAAGTTGTTCTGTTCTTTTGCTGTGTGTGTGTTTCTTTTTTTTAACTGTTGTACCACTGACTGTGTTTTCTGGTTATTTTTTAGCAAGCATAATTTCTGTATGCTTCTACTTACATAATGATACATCCATTAACTTTCTTCAAAATAATCTGATACATATTGAACAAGATAAACAAATTTAATATCATAGTGGGAATTTATTATTATTTATTATTATTATTTGCTTGTTTAATATTTTCCATATTTTAAACGAGTCTGAACATTTCCACGTTCTTTGGTTCAGTAATTTTCGTTTAAAAATAAGAAATTTTTTTTATTATTATACTTTAAGTTCTAGGGTACATATGCACAATGTACAGGTTTGTTACATATGCATACATGTGTCATGTTGGTTGGCTGCACCCACTGACTCGTCATTTACATTAGGTATTTCTCCTAATGCTATCCCTCCCTCTACCCCCAAACCATGACAGGCCCCGAGGTGTGATATTCCCTGCCCTGTGTCCAAGTGTTCTCATTGTTCAATTCCCACCTATGAGTGAGAACATGTGGTGTTTGATTTTCTATCCTTGTGATAGTTTGCGCAGAATAATGGTTTCCAGCTGCATCCATATCCCTGCAAAGGACATGAACTCACCGTTTTTTATGGCTGCATAATATTCCATGGTATATATGTGCCACATTTAATCCAGTCTATCACTAATGAACATTGGGTTGGTTCCAAGTCTTTGCTATTGTCCATAGTGCAGCAATAAATATATGTGTGCATGTGTCTTTATAGCATGATTTATCATCCTTTGGGTATCTACCCAGTATTGGGATTGCTGTGTCAAATGGTATTTCTAGTTCTAGATCCTTGAGGAATCGCTACAGTGTCTTCCACAATGGTTGAACTAGTTTACACTTTCACCAACAGTGTAAAAGCATTCCTATTTCTCCACATCCCCTCCAGCATCTGTTGTTTCTTGACTTTTTAATGATCACCATTCTAACTGGTGTGTGATGGTATCACATTGTGGTTTTGATTTGCATTTCTCTGATGACCGGTAATGATGAGCATTTTTTCATGTGTCTCTTGGCTGCATCAATGTCTTCTTTTGAGAAGTGTCTGTTCATATCCTTTGCCCACTTTTTGATGGGGTTGTTTGTTTTTTTTTTTCTTGTAAATTTGTTTAAGTTCTTTGTAGATTCTGGATATTAACCCTTTGTCAGATGGATAGATTGCAAAAATTTTCTCTCGTTCTGTAGGTTGCCTGTTCACTCCGATGATAGTTTCTTTTGCTGTGCAGAACCTCTTTAGTTTAATTATATCCCATTTGTCTATTTTTGCTTTTGTTGCCATTGCTTTTGGTGTTTTAATCATGAAGTCCTTACCCATGCCTATGTCCTGAATGGTATTGCCTAGGTTTTCTTCTAGGGTTTTTATGGGTTTAGGTCTAATATTTAAGTATTTAATCCATCTTGAATTAACTTTTATACAAGGTTTAAGGAAGGGATCCAGTTTCAGCTTTCTACGTATGGCTAGCCAGTTTTCCCAGCACCATTTGTAAAATAGGGAATTCTTTCCCCATTGCTTGTTTTTGTCAGATTTGTCAAATATCAGATGGTTGTAGATGTGTGGTGTTATTTCTGAGGCCTCTGTTCCGTTCCATTGGTCTGTATATCTGGTTTTGTAGCAGTACCATGCTGTTTTGGTTACTGTAACCTTGTAGTATAGTTTGAAGTTAGGTAGCATGATGCCTCCAACTTTGTTCTTTTGGCTTATGATTGTCTTGGCAATGTGGGCTCTTTTTTGTTCCATATGAACTTTAAAGTAGTTTTTTTCCAATTATGTGAAGAAAGTGATTGGTAACTTGATGGGATGGCATTGAGTCTATAAATTACCTCAGGCAGTATGGCCATTTTCACAATATTGATTATTCCTATCCATGAGCATGGAATGTTCTTCCATTTATTTGTGTCCTCTTTCATTTCATTGAGCAGTGGTTTGTAGTTCTCCTTGAAGAAGTCCTTCACAAACCTTGTAAGTTGGATTCCTAAGTATTTTCTTCTCTTTGTAGCAGTTGTGAATGGGAGTTCACTCATGACTTGGCTCTCTGTTTGTTGTTTTTGATTTATAGAAATGCTTGTGATATTTGCACATTGATTTTGTATCCTGAGATTTTGCTGAAATTGCTTATCAGCTTAGGGAGACTTGTGGCTGAGATGATGAGGCTTTCTAAACATACAATCATATCATCTGCAAACAGGGACAATTTGACTCCCTTTTCCTAATTGAATACCGTTTGTTTCTTCCTCTTGCCTGACTGCCCTGACCAGAACTTCCAACACTATGTTGTATAGGAGTGGTAAGAGAGGGCATTCCTGTCTTGTGCCATTTTCTAAGGGAATACTTCCAGGTTTGCCCATTCAGTATGATATTGGCTGTGGGTTTTTCATAAATAGCTCTTATTATTTTGAGATACATTCCATCAATACCTAGTTTATTGAGAGTTTTTAGCATGAAGGGGTGTTGAATTTTGTCAAAGGCCTTTTCTGCATCTCTTGAGATAATCATATGGTTTTTGTCATTGGTTCTGTTTATGTGATGGATTATGTTTATTTATTTGCATATGTTGAACCAGCCTTGCATGCAAGGGACAAAGCTGCCTTGATCGTGGTGGATATGCTTTTTGATGTGCTGCTGGATTTGGTTTGCCAGTATTTTATTGAGGATTTTCGCATCGACATTCATCAGAGTTATTGGTTTAAAATTTTCCTTTTGTATTGTGTCTTTGCTACGTATTGGTATCAGGATGACACTAGCCTCATAAGATGAGTTGGGGAGGATTCCCTCATTTTCTACTGATTGGAATAGTTTCAGAAGGAATGGAATCAGCTCCTCTTTGTACCTGTGGTAGAGTTCGGCTGTGAATCCATCTGGTCCTGGACTTTTTTTGGTTGGTAGGCTATTAATTATTGCCTGAATTTCAGAGCCTGTTATTGATCTATTCATAGACTCAACTTCTTCTTGGTTTAGTCCTTGGAGGGTGTACGTGCCCAGGAATTTATCCATTTCTTCTAGGTTTTCTAGTTTATTTGCATAGAGGTGTTTATAGTATTCTCTAATGGTAGTTTTTATTTCTGTGGGATCGGTGGTGATATCCCCTTTATCATTTTTTATTGCGTCTATTTCATTCTTCTCTCTTTCCTTCTTTATTAGTCTTGTAGTGATCTATCACTTTTGTTGCTCTTTTCAAAAAATCAGCTCCTGGATTCATTGATTTTTTTAAGGGATTTTTTGTGTCTCTATCTCCCTCAGTTCTGCTGTCATCTTAGTTATTTCTTGCCTTCAGTCAGCTTTTGAATTTGTTTACTCTTGCTTCTCTAATTCTTTTAATTGTGGTGTTAAGGTGTCAATTTTAGATCTTTCCTGCTTTTTCTTGTGGTCATTTAGTGCTATACATTTCCCTCTGCGTACACTTTAAATGTGTCCCAGAGATTCTGGTACATTGTTTCTTTGTTCTCATTGATTTCAAAGAATATCTTTATATCTGCTTCATTTCATTATGTACCCAGTAGTCACTCAGGAGCAGGTTGTTCAGTTTCCATGCAATTGTGTGGTTTTCAGTGAGTTTCTTAATCCTGAGGTCTAATTTGATTGTACTGTGGTCTGAGAGACAGATTGTTGTGATTTCTGTTCTTTTACATTTGTTGAGGAGTGCTTTACTTCCAACTATGTGATCAATTTTGGAATAAGTGCGATGTGGTGCTAAGAAGAATCTATATTCTGTTAATTTGGGGTGTAGAGTTCTGTAGACGTCTATTATGTCTGCTGGTTGCAGAGCTGAGTTCAAGTCCTGGATATCCTTGTTAATCTTCTGTCTCATTGATCTGTCTAATATTGATAATGGGATGTTAATATCTCCCATTATTGTGTGGAAGTCTAAGTCTCTTCGTAGGTCTCTAAGGACTTGCTTTATGAATCTGGGTGCTCTTGTATTGGGTGCATATATATTTAGGATAGTTAACTCTTCTTGTTGAATTGATCCCTTTACTATTATGCAATGCCCTTCTTTGTCTTTTTTGATCTTTGTTGGTTTAACAGCTGTTTATCAGAGACTAAAATTGCAATCCTTTTTTTTTTTTTTTGCTTTCCATTTGCATGGTAGATCTTCCTCCATCTGTTTATTTTGAGCCTATGTGTGTCTCTGCACGTGAAATGGGTCTCCTGAATACAGCACACTGATGGGTCTTGACTCTTTATCCAATTTGCCAGTCTGTGTCTTTAATTGGGGCATTTAGCCAATTTACATTTAAGGTTAATATTGTTATGTGTGAATTTGATCCTGTCATTATGATGTTAGCTAGTTATTTTGCCCTTTAGTTGATGCAGTTTCTTCCTAGCCTCGATGGACTTTACAATTTATCATGTTTTTTCAGTGACTGGTACTAGTTGTTCCTTTCCATGTTTAGTGCTTCCTTCAGTAGCTCTTGTAAGGCAGGCTTGGTGCTGACAAAATCTCTCAGTGTTTGCTTGTCTGTAAATAATTTTATTTCGCCTTCACATATGAAGCTTAGTTTGACTGGGTATGAAATTCTGGGTTGAAAATTCTTTTTCTTTAAGAATGGTCAATATTGGCCCCCACTCTCTTCTGGCTTCTAGATTTTCTGCCAAGATATTCACTGTTGGTCTGATGGGCTTCCCTTCATGTGTAACCCGATGTTTCTCTCTGGCTGCCCTTAACATTTTTTCCTTCATTTCAACCTTGATAAATCTGATAATTATGTGTCTTGGGGATTACGCCTCTCAAGGAGTATCTTTGTAGTGGCCTCTGTATTTCCTCTATTTGAATGTTTACCTGCCTTGTTAGATTGGGGAAGTTCTCTTGGATAATATTCTGAAGAGTGTTTTCCAACTTGGTTCCATCCTCCCTGTCACTTTCAGGTACACCAAGCAAACATAGATTTGGTCTTGTCACATAGTCTCATATTTCTTGGAGGCTTTGTTCATTTCTTTTTACTCACTTTTCTCTAACCTTCTCCTCTAGCTTTATTTCATTCATTTAATCTTTAATCACTGATACTATTTCTTCCACTTGATCGAATTGGCTATTGAAGCTTGTGCGTGTGTCGCGTAGTACTCATGCCATGGTTTTCAACTCCATCAGGTGTTTAAGGTCTTCTCTATGCTGTTTATTCTAGTTAGCCATTCTTCAAATCTTTTTTCAAGTTTTTTAGATTCCTTGCAATGGGTTCGAACATCCTCCTTTAGTTCCAAGAAGTTTGTTATTACCAATCTTCTGAAGCCTACTTCTGTCAGCTCATCAAAGTCATTCTCCATCCAGTTTTGTTCCATTGATGGCAAGAAGTTGCAATTCTTTGGAGGAGAAGAGACATTCTGGTTTTTAGTATTTTCACTTTTCTGCTCTGGTTTCTCCCCATGTTTGTGGTTTTTATCTACCTTTGGTCTTTGATGTTGGTGACCTACAGATGTCCTTTGATGTGGATGTCCTTTTTGTTGATGTTGATGCTATTCCTTCCTGTTTGTTAGTTTTCCTTCTAACAGTCAAGTCCTTCAGCTGTGAGTTTATTGGAGTTTGCTGGAGGTCCACTCCAGACCCTGTTTGCCTGAGTATCACCATAGGAGGCTGCAGAACAGCAAATATTGCAGAAGAGTAACTATTGTTGCCTGATCCTTCCTCTGGAACTTTGTCCCAGAGGGGCACCTGCCTGTATGAGGTTCAGTCCTCCGCTACTGGGAGGTGTCTCCCAGTTAGGCTACACAGCGCAGTGGGGGCGGTCAGGGACCCACTTGAGGAGGCAGTCTCTCCGTTCTCTGAGCTCAAACACTGTGCTGGGAGAACCAGTGCTCTCTTCAGAGCTGTCAGACAGGCATGTGTAAGACTGCAGAAGTTTCTGCTGCCTTTTGTTAAACTATATCCTGCCCCCAGAGGTGGACTCTACAGAGGCAACAGGCCTTGCTGAGCTGTAGTGGGTTCTGCCCAGTTTGACCTTCCCTGGCTGCTTTGTTTACCTCCTCAAACCTCAGCAATGGTGGACTCCCCTCCCTCTGTCAGGCTGCTGCCTCGCAGGTCGATCTCAGACTGCTGCACTAGCTAGCAGTGAGCAAGGCTCCGTGGGTGTGGGACCTGCTGAGTCAGGTGCGGGATATAATCTCCTGGTGTGCCATTTGCTAAGACCATTGGAAAAGCGTAGTATTAAGGTGGGGGGTGTCCTGATTTTCCCAGTAGAATCTGTCACGGCTTCCCTTGGCTAGGAAAGGGAAATCCCCTGACCCTTTGCGCTTCCCAGGTGAGGAAATGCCCTGCCCTGCTTTGGCTTGCCCTCTGTGGGCTGCAAACACTGTCCAACCAGTCCCAATGAAATGAACCAGGTACCTCAGTTGTAAATGCAGAAATCACCCATCTTCTGCATCGATCATGCTGGGAGCTGCAGACCGGAGCTGTTCCTGTTTGGCCGTCTTGGTGAAAATTAATGTTTTTAATATAAAGAATTGTTGCTCCCTAGAGCAAGAATTGTTGAATATAGACTAGTGTATCTTCCTGCTTTATATCTATATTAATGTATGAAAAAATAAACAAAAACAGTAAGCAAAATACTTCAGATAAGATTTCACAAGTCATAGTAGAATAATTATTCAGAGGCTTTTCTACCTGAACTGAGTGGTCTAAGTAGTTGTTTTATCAGTAAACTTAAAAGCTCTTCTAAGCAAGAAAACATGACAAATAATATAAGAATACCTGACATTTTCATTTAGAATTAAAAGATGCATAAATAGTAATTAATTAACCAGCCTAGTGGTGTGAAGTTTAGTCTTCATTTAGAATATATTTTGCATGAATAAGATTCTATCATTTTTTTTTACAAAGCCCATAATTGCAATAAATGAGACTTATGACTTCTGGTCACAATGTCTAAAAAATAAATGAAAACTTAATTAATGAAACAAATTGTGTGCAGAATCCCTCATTTTTAAAAAAATGTTTTAAAACTATCTTATTCTCCTTCAGTAGATTTTTGAACTGTTCACTTTTATTAAAGATAAAACATTTTATAAAAAAGTGTGATTTCCCTTCATATATTTTATCATTTTTATATTAAATGCCATAACAATTATATTTAAGTACTATAATAATTTCAGGTGGCATAAACACATTTGGGTATAAATATAACTGATTTTTGGTAATCTTAAATCTGGTTCTTGTGACTATATGAATTCATAAAAGAACTGTAGTATTCCACTAACTACAACAGTGCATTGTCCTTGAGCACTGTCAGTGTTTTTCATAGGAACTTAAACTATATGATAATCAGAAGAGTGTTAAATAAACTGAATAATTATTTTTTGAGTATAGTACTCAATTTTAAAAAAAAATGTATTTCTAGATTCATGAATGGCAGTTTTTTCCCAGTCATCAGTATTTAATAGAATTAGCATTTTTGTTTGAAACTGTTTAAAAATTTCATCAGGGCTAACCAAATTTAGTAAATATTTTCCACTATGCCAGTAGTTGCAGGAATGTGACCTTGTTTTATTCCTAGCAATTGATATTGACTGAAATACTCGGTGAACAGTTGCAGGAAGCATATTCAATTCTGCTAGGGCCAAAAGACTCTGGGGGATTAGTTCCCTAGCCTAAAAGGCCAGAGTGAGCAGGGTGTTACATTTCAGACTGTTGCCCCAAATCCCACATAAGCCTTTATACTGCCATGCTCTCATGAACTGCTCAACACTGATGATTTCTCCAGGGCTTGGGGTAAAGAGTCAGCTGCAGAACTTGTTGTCACATACAAATGTGAATAGCAAGATATCATGTGAGTTTCTGTTTGATACAAGAAGATACAGAGTGTTCTTTTGAACTTAAATACCTTGAAATTAATTCCCCTTATTTTTTGAGGGTAGAAACAATGGTATTACCAATGACCATCTAATGATAATCTAATTTTATAGGCTGTTGTTCCAACTGGTTATCCTCAACACAACACTCTCAACATGCTTCCAGGGATGCCTAGACATATTGTACACCTGCTAATGAAGAATTCTGGTCTATCATGGCAGAAAATAAGTCAGGATCAACTATAACGCCCTCCTGGCTATTATGACTTCCAACAGGGCATGACTGGTGCACCCCAGCCACCTGCTTGATACCAAATATTCCATTATATGAACCCTACAATTCCGAATGCTGGCACTTTCCACCAGTTTTGAAATGGGGGACAAGAAAAAAAATTATTCCTACTGCTATAGTCTCTTATTTCAGTACCAAACAGTGGCTCTTTTGTTCCAGCATCTTACAAAGAGGATTTAGGGAAGCATATTATTCCATTTTTACATATAACCTTATGTATCCATGGGATTAAAGCATGAATCAGCTCAGAGGCTGACAATGGAGACAATCCAAATGACATGCAGCAAGTCATTCTGACAGCTGGCACTTTATGAATGGACTGGCCTTAAAAGGAAAATGAGAATCAGAGTTAAAAATTGGCCTGTATCTTTTAAGCCATCAGATGCTGGATAGTCCACTCACATTGATAATAATGTACCCAATGTGATGATAGATCACATTCCTTTATCCTAATGCCATTAAAAGTTCATTTTATCTCTTTTGTGCCTTTTGTGTAAGACGATATTAAAATAAAGCGCAAACTGGAAAGTACACATTATCACATACTTAGTACTGATTATACACTCATAAATCAAATTTTTAATTGTGTTTGCTTTCACGTTGATCTACTACAGGAGGCAGATATTTTAGTTTAAGTGGTTTTATTAAATGTAGTTTATATGAGTTCACTCTGCACATGCCAAAGTTTCTGGTACAAATTCTGAGAAGCACTGAGCCAGATTCTAGATTGTGCTTAACTAGACAAAGGCCAACATGAGAGGCTTCTTGGGAATTAGCCAGTGTTTCTTTGTCAGATCTAATATACTGAGTTTATTAATTTGACTGTTTCATTTAAAATTTTCTAATACCAGGTCTCTCATTATGCCTTCACATTGTGAATTTTATATAACCTGCCCTACTGGAAATTTGGAAGTCCATTGCCCTTTTACCTGTTTTCTTAATAGGTCCATTCCTTATGTCTCCATTGTACATTGGATTCAGGGATAGAAATGGCTCTGTTAGTTGACATTTGCTTTTGTAAAATTTGCTGGTGACTCTGTCTCTCTCTACGTGAAAAATCTTCACAGCACTTTTTGTTTTTTGAGATTCAGGTGAGTAATTATATAGAGACCCTTCTCTCAGGTTACCCTATGTAAAGGTGCCACAATTTACACTTAGGATCAGATGGATACTAACACATGAGCCTGCCATTTATTCCTTTCTCCATGGCTAACCAGCAAAAGTTTTAGAATATTGGATCTGCTTTTCTTATTGTTGAAATCCCTAGCTTCTTCTTTCTCACTTGAGTGATTTCATCTTAGAAATAGCCAGATAAATAGAAATAGCTTAGCTAAATTAGCCATGGGTGCTAATTTATCTCTCCTAATTTATTTTAAAAAAATGAGTTCCAGCTTCCAGAATAAAATGAAGATTTTGAATACCAAAAGAGAATTACATTATAAATAATTGGTCTTGATTTTGGATTCTACAAAGACCAAAAGATAAATGTCTGAAGGCTAAAAGATAAATTGCTGCATTTGAAGTCACAAGACCTAGGTTACAACAGTGGCTCTGTTATTAATGAACTGTTTGATGCTAGAAAGTCACTTTAACTCTCGAGAGCTCACTGATCTCATCTGTAATGAGGTTGGGTTCAAGCAGTATTTTTCAAGTCAAATTTTATTTTAGTGTGGTAAATGATTTAAATTATGTACCAGAAATCCTATGAGAGAAGTATTAATAGAAAAAAATGGAGATAAAAAAGAAGAAACATTTGTTTTCTTTGATTCTCAGACAATGGGTAAAGAAGGACTAAACTACATAGTCTATTCAGCATTTTACAAAGGTAAACTAGAATTTTAAGTCACTACTGATCCATTAGTATCCTTTCATGCATAATAAATTATGTGAACGTCTATTGACTTATCCACATTCTCTCATATTCTTTTTTTAAACAAAAGAAAACCACTTGAAAAAGACCTTTTGAAATCACCGATAATCAAGTTCATAATCATATAACGGAATATAAAATTCACACTGGTTTCAAATTCATAACTTTGTTCTCTTACACAATGTGTCTTAAATAAATAAGTCAATAGATAGATGGCCAAACTCCATTATGTGTAACATATTTTAGAGATTTTATTAACAAGTATATTTGTCATTCAGAATTTTCTTTTCAGTTTGTTAAATGCAACACAAATTAAACACACATTATAAAATCTATCTGCAATATATCAACATTTACACAAGATATTATAACACAGACATACTAGTGATTTTAAGAGATAAGATCTAAACAATGACTTGGAATTACACAGTCAATGTAATATCAATGACAATTATAATGATCCCAGGATTCCATAACGTATTCATTGTTCATATATATTATAAACATTTCTGTTATCTTTTTGGGTTTTTTTGGTAGGGGCGTCTGTTTTCTTTTGTTTGTTTTAGGTAGGGCATTAATATCTAAGTACGTTTATCCATGTTAATTTAGCTTACACGAGTACTCTCACTGCCATGGGTACTGATTTATCTCCTACTGATCTTTTTCCATCCTTCCTATTTGTATCATAAAGACACCATTGAGAAAGCGATGTAAGCTATCAATCATTCTGCCTTGAAGAGAATATATTTTGTCTAATTGCAATGGAAAAGCTAATTGATTACTTCAGTGTGGATGCAGTTCATACTCAGTGAAATAGACATACATGGAAACACATCTCTAAGGAATCATTGGCATCACAATATCACCAGGGAACTTGGTTGATTGGGACTTTTGCTCATTGGCTATGGTGAGGATTCTGATTCTTGAACAGATCATTTTGATTCCTTCTGTCATACAGACTATATACATAACCATTGCCAGTTAACATTACTGGGATATATAAATAGCAATACTCACGAAAGGAACAGAAAGTATGCATAGATAGGTCAATGTAAATCTATCTGTGCTGCCAGCAGATGATGAAATGCATATAAATTTTTAGCACCAGAAAGAGCTTTATATATCAACACCTTCCTCATTTTACAGATGAGAAAATTCAAATTTGGAGACACTGAGATACTCTTGGTCAGACAGCTAATTAGGGGGCAACAGCAAGATGAAATCCCTGGTCTCCTGATTCTCAGTCAGTTGCTTTTTCCACTTCACTTGCTGCATGTTTTATTGACAATGGATAAGAGGAACTTAAGTCTTACTGTGTGAAGTAACACCTTACAATTAACCATGAGTATTTCTTTCCGGTTTTCTTTATTTTTTAGGTATAAACATTATTAAAGCAAAATAAAGCTTTGGACGTTGTTTACAAACTAAATCACATAGAAAGATTGGGGACAGTCTTTTCTTATTATGTAGGCTGTTAAGTTGTACATAAATTCAAATCTTGTCGCTTCAAGAATACATAATTGACCGCGAATCTAGTCAAATGTTCAATGAACTTAATACAACAGTCTAATGCGGGATTCTCCTCTCTCTCCCTCCTGCTATACTCCACTCTTTGCTAAATTTCAGAGCATGTTGAAATACAGAATAATGTGGCCTTTTCCCTTTGTTTCACTAAATTATTTTCTTTGATCTTGGTGCCTCCCTAGCATTTCTCTCTACTTCTTATCCTCCTATTCTGGAGTAAGCAATGGAAGAGAATTACAAACTGGTGAACGTCCCAAGGCTCTTCCTGTTTACCTACTGCAAACTTGATAGATGCATGCAGTCAGAGTAGATATCCTTTCCTGACCTCTTAAGTTGAGGAAGCTATACTTCCAGGAAATACAAGGTTCTTTTACACACTATGCCCTTCATCCCCCATTTTTAAGGATGAGCACATCTCCTGCTTAAAGGCTCATTTATGTTCCACTTTAGCTAGTGCAAAATTATTCTTTGGCTGAAAATTTGAAACAAATTATGATACAACTACTTTTCCCTGGAAAACAATTATGTCTGGGTACCTAATAAAAGGGTGTCTAAATTGAAAAGTAGCTGGCGAGGTTATCATACTTTTTTGCATCTAAGGTGCTGCATAAGCAAGAAGCTACCTTCCAAAGTAATTTTAATTATAGTAAGGTAGCTCATACCATTAAGTGATTTTCAAGTCTCTTGGGAAATCTCAGATATATGAATTTAAATTTTGTCTTTCCTTTTAGTTACTCTTTTGTCTTCCTTTTCTAATGCTTCTTATATCTGTTCTAGTTCTCAGGTGGTAATGGTATACAAAATATCCAGAAGATTAAATAGCAAGATTCCTTTACTGGAAAGACAATTTATCGTGTTTTTTTTTCCTTCATAGTTCTTCTAATTTATTATATTTTTCTTTGCCACCATATATCCTTCTTCTTATCTCCTCGCTGTTTTCACCTTATTTCATTATTTTATTTGTCCAGTCCCTGTAATCACTTGTTTTACTTGCTTGGTTACTTTTTTCCTAAAAACCTACAAACTTTTGATTAATACAAATAGGAGTGGAAAAACCTGCAGTGGTACTGAAAAAATGCACAAGTTCATTTTAGATCATCCCTTAAGCAAAGTTATTTTGTAAGAGAATTTAGCAACAATAATTAAAGATGTAGAATATTTCTAATAAGCCAAGAAATGAATGCCAAAATTTTGGAAAAATATATTTTTTAAATAGTATTTCAGTTTTAAAAAGAATTAAAATGGCATTTGAAGCTATTTGAAACCTGCTTTCAGTAGCTTCTTTAAAGATGACTTGGTAACAGTAAGTTTTCTTACAGCAAGGTGTGCTGAAACCCAGGCACTGCGTGCAGAAATGTATAACATAACAAATTAAAATGAAAAATAGGATTTGAATATCCATCTGATTATACACAGATGAAAAATTTGTTTGCTGGAATATGGTAAGTTTGATGCAGTCAATACAATGTAAAATATATGTAATAAAAAAAGAGATGTGCATGCATAAGTACACAAAGTCAGAAAGGAGTCTCAGGAGCTTATCCTGAGGAAGTTAAAAGAATTCTATTTTCTATTCATTCATTGCATGATTTATTATAACCGTTCTATAGAGAAGCACCCAACAGAGAAACTGTGGTTAAAGTTAGCTTGTTGTTTCCAACGTGAATTCCCCGTTTTGAATGATTTATAACACTTTTGCTTTTCCCTGAAACTTGGCATATAGGTTCTTAAACCCTGAATCATTATTTCCTCAAGTTTAATTTACATAAGGTTAGCTCTTCTTTTTTTTTGCTATCAGCCAGAGAAACACACACACAAAGAGTCACATGGGGATATCACAAATTCAAGTTTCTGTAAAAGGGCAGCTGCCAATGGGAAGCAGATAATGACTGTCATATAAGAATCCTTTTAAAAATTCCTGCTGGACAAAATGAGTTTGTGGAGTGTTCTAGGGCAATTTAGTTAAAAACCAGCTTCTGATTTCAGTCAATGGAGCATATTTCAGAACAAAATTTGCAGCACTGCTGCAATAATTATAATTTAAGATATCTAGAACTACAAAAATAAAATATAATATTAATTAACTCTCTCTAAAAACAGTGACTTGCTCAAAAGTTCAAAGTATTACAGTTCTTTTGAAAAACTGTGAGTTGACTCTAGTATTGTTTAGTTTACTTTGAAATGTTTTCTTATTTTTTTTCTCCAGAAAATTATGTTTCACATTTAGGATCATGTAGAAACAAATATGAATACAAATAAAAATTTATAAAATAAAGATTTCTTACTTTCTATTGAAGCTCAGTATTTTGCACAAATCAAGTGCCATAAGTGTATCCATGGAACTTACTTTTTATATGAATAAATGTATCTTAGTTAAAATACTTAATTAGATATTTATGTTGACTTTGAGAACTGTGTGTAGCATATTTTTACATGTAAATAATTTGAGATTATATAGTTGATAAGGTTACTCTGTGTCACCCACCTACAATCTCATCTTGATTTATAATACCCAAGTATGGACCAAGTAGAGGTAATTGGATCATGGGGATGGTTTTCTCCATGTTGTTCTCTTGATAGTGAGTGGGTCTTATGAGATCTGATGGTTTATAAGCATCTGCATCTTCACTGTCCTGCTGCTCTGTGAAGATGGTGTCTACTTCTCCTTTGTCTTCATCCATAATTGTAAGTTTCCTGAGGCCTCCCAAGCTATGTGGAAATGTGAATCAGACACTTCTTTCCTTTATAAATCACCCAGTCTTGAGTATTTCCTCATAGCAGTGTGAGAATGGACTAATACAATAAGGTTTTGAAATACATGCATTCCCTTCTACGAGTTGAACCACCCTTTTTCAGTCTCTGTTGAGGTCTTTACCTGTTGTGTCCCTTCTTTACATCTCTATTCTTAGAGCTGTCCTAGGCTCTCTTCTATTTTTTATCTAACTGATCCTCTTGAGTAAGCTAGAGGATTGCTACCTTTTATTGATTTCTCTTGATATCTTAATATTGATAACTCCTGAATTTATGATACAGTTGGTCTCACCCTTGCATTTTATGCCACCATACCATGTGGCCTAATGTACACATTTATCTGAAGGGTCCATAGTACCTGAAACTCAACTGGATCAGAACTGAATTATTTATGTTTGTTCTCCAAAATCTACCCCACCACACTTATTTTTATAAGGTGTGTGAAAATTATAATTTTTCTTTCCTTTTTTTTTTTTTTTTTTGAGATGGAGTCTCACTCTGTCACCCAGGCTGGAATGCAGTGGCATGATCTCGGCTCGCTGCAACTTCGATCTCCTGGGTTCAAGCTATTCTACCTCAGCCTCCCTAGTAACTGGGATTACAGGTGCACATCACCACCGATGGTTAATTTTGGGTATTTTTAGTAGAGAAGGGGTTTCGCCCTGTTGTCAAGGCTGCTCTTGAACTCCTGATCTGAAGAGATCCACATGCCTCCGCCTCCCAAATTGCTGGGATTACAGGTGTGAGCTGCCATGCAGGGCCCAAATATATTTTTTTATTGTGTTTTTCTGGTTATTCATCTGAGCACTTCTATTTCTGAGTAAATTTTCTGTAATTAGAATTTAATAGAAAACATTTCTAAAATATAAATTAGTATGATTCTTTAGTATCTATGTGAATCTTGGCATACACCAACCTCACTATATCATGTTATAATTGAATATTTGTATATCTATCCATCTATATATATATGTGTGTGTGTGTATATATATATATATCTGAATATATTCTGGGTGCCTAGAATGTACTCAATTCAGAACATATGCTCAAGAAATTTTTGTTGCATGAAAACGTTTAATATGAAAACATCCTAATAGTTTTAATTATATATTTAAAAACTTTTAGTTGTTTCAGCAATTTTTATTAGATTTTATATTTGTCTACATGATTAGAATTATTTTTATTTTTTACTATTTGTCAATGATATTAATATTTTATTGAGTAATAAAAAGGGAGTCATGTTTATGAATAACTAAGTTAATTCTCAACAAAAACAATAACATTTTATTCTACTGTCCCTGTTATCTTATTCGAACCCTACAGATAACTAACTGCGCTTATTCCACTCTTACAATCCATTCCTCATTATTTCACCAAAAATATATATCTCCTTCTTATTTAGTAGAGATGAGGTTTGAATGTATTGATCTATTTTTAGAGAATTGACATATAGAAATACTACATTTTCTGACTTACGAACATGGTCTATCTATGGGTTTACTTGTTGTCTTTCATTTTACTCAGAACTATTTTGCACTGTAGAGATCTTTTATGTCTTCTGTCAGATTTTTTGCATATTCCTATTGTTTCTGGCTATTGTAAATAGTACGACTTTTACAATGTTATTTTCTTTTTTCTTTTTTTTTTTTTAATATTTATCTTGTATCCTCCAACATTGTTAAGCTCAACTATTAATTCTATTTTGTGGATTTAATTAATAAGTTATTTTTTGGATTTTTACAGATTTTTAAATAGAAGATTATATTGTTGGCAAAGAAAGACTTGATCTTCTCAGTCTTCTTTTAGAATTTGAATGCTTTTTATTTCTTCTTGCTTCATTGTATGATGTAACTGTCCTAGTATAATGTTGAATGGAAGCAGCATGAGTAGACATCTCTGTGCTTTTTTTAACCTTAGTATACACTCAGTCTTTCACAATTAAATATGATATATGATACTAACTATAGAATATTTATTAATGTGATTTATAGGGTTAAAACAATTTTTTTTATTCCTAATAGCTGCAAGTTTTAATCAGTGATAAATGTTGGATTCTCTAAAATGTCTTCATCTATAATGATGTCATTTTTAGTTTTGTAATATGGTGACTTACATTAATTTTTAAATTTATAACAACTTTTCATTCTTATTATAAAGGCATCTTGATCACAATATATTATATTTCATTTATTTTTGGATTAAAGCATTTAAAATTCTGTTAAGAATTTTTGCATCTATATTTAGGAGAGATATTGATCCGAAGTTTAGTCTCTTCTAAAAACTTTGTCTGCTTTTACATCAAGATAAAACTGGCCCCTTAAAATTTGTTGGGAAGTATTTAATCATCTTTACATTAATGGAAAAGTTTATGTATAATTTGTGGTATTAATCTTACACATATTTGGAAGAATTTATCAGTGAAATTTTTTGTGTATTGAGATTTTTTATCAGGAAGCTTTAGACTGCAAATTTTTTTAGCACATATTTGGCTATTTTTTTTAGTACATATTTTGCTAAAGATTATGTTTACCTTTTTTAGTGAGCTTTACTTGCTTTTGTGTCTTTCAAAGTATCTCTTCATTTATTCGAAGTTGTTAAATGTCATAAAGTTGTACAAAATATTCTCCTATCATGATTTTAATATCTGAAAACTGTAATGATTTTACCTATCTTATTTCTGAAATAAGGAATATTTGGAAAATATTCTCTTTTTCACTCCTCTCTCAGACTCATTAGAAATTGACATACATAGATTTTATTTATCTTTTCAAAGTATGGCTTTTGGATTTCATTGAATTTTCTTAATTACTTTTCATTTTCTATTTCAAATATTTCTGTTATGATCTTAATTCTTCTTCTGCTGCTGCTGCTTATATTGACTTTATATGCACTTATTTTTCTAGTTTCTTAAGTGAATCTTGATGTTATTGATTTGATAGCTTTCTTATTTTCTAGTAAAGATATTAAGTGATATAAACATTCCCCTAAGGTATGGCTTTAATAACACTCTACAAATTGTGATATATTGAAGTTTAATTTTCATTCACTTTAACATACTAATTCTCTTTCAAATTTCTGGGTTTTTTTTTTTCCATAGATCATTTAAAAGAGTGTCATTTGGTTTCCAAATATTTAGTTATTTTTTATGAATATTTTAAATATATTTAACTGAATTTTATCTCAATCGGAGAAAAAATTTGTATAATTTGAGTCTTTCAAAATTTACTGAGACTTGCATTATGACCCCAAAAATATTTTATCAATGTAAATGTTCAATGTGCACTAAAAATAAATATATATCCTGCTATATTTGAGCGACGTGTTCTATATATGACAACTGAATCAAATTGATAGTGTTTTCAAAGTCATCTATATTGTATTTATTGATAATCTGATTATTTGTCCTATTAATTATTAAAGAAAATATATTGGTTAAAATTTCATAAAATTATTTGATTTGTCTATTTCCTTTTGCAGCTCTCTTCGTTGTTCCTTTTTAATTTCCTTGATGTTCTGTTATTAGGACTGTAGATATTTAGAACTGTTGTATCTTTTTAATCAATTACTCCTTATATTTTCATGCTATTATTTTCTTTATTACTGGTAATAATCTTACCTGTGAAGTCTACTTTGATTGATATTAACACAGGTATTCTAGTTTTCCACTGTTTCATGTTAGTATGGTAATATCTTTCCCCATCCTCCACTTTTAACTTATTTGCATTTTTTATATTTAAACCACAGGTAGGCAATGTATAGTTGATTCATCTTTTTTAATCAAACTGAAAATATAGGTCTCCTAATAGAATGTTTAGATCATTTGCATTTGTTGTAATTATTAGTGAAGTTAGGTTAAATTTACCATCTTCCCCTTTTTGCTTTGACCCATATGAGTTTTGGAAAAAGAGGAGACACATAGAAACATGAATGGCATCTATAATTCCACCATCTAGTGAGAAATACATTTATAGCTTTGGTGCAATCATTTTATTCCTTGATTACAAGTATATACAGAAAAAATATATTCACCTTCATACTACCACATAATTTTTAAAATTATGTCCAAATTTTATTAACATAAATAATGCTACAAACAACAGTCTTTCATGTAATTTATAACTTTCATGTCTACTTATTTCTTAAGATAAATTCTTTAATGCTAAGTTACTACTCAAAACTTTGAACTTTCTAAATTGCACAAGATTTATCTTTATTAAAATATAAAGAAGAAAAACAATACCTTCAGCACTTTGGGACATAAAATATCTAATTGTTTACCATTGTTTCTATTGTTTACATTGGCCATTGATAGATAGATGATTGATAGATAGATAGATAGATAGATAGATAGATAGATAGATAGATAAATTCATGCTTTCCAGGACATTTTTTCTCTTTGATATTTTGACATATTTTTTCCACTCCAAAAATGTGTCTCATTAATTTGTTAAAACATTCAGAGTGTATATTTGCTATAAATAATTTATTGTTTTTAGCTTCATTTGACTACTCATTTTACTTTTGGCTCAGAAATATACATACATTATGCAATAATATATATTATTCCTTTATTACTTTTCCTCTTGTTTCAATTCCCTGAATGTACATTTCTATAAATGTAGCTCATAATTAATTCTTTTTGTTTATTTGTTTGTTTGTATTTTTTAATATTGGTAACACATTTTGCTCATAAGACCACTCTGAACTTAGTTTTAGTATTAGGTATCAAATAAAGCATAAATGTATCGACTGTATTTATTAATCTACTAACTAACCTTTTAAAATTGCCCTTTACTTACTAAAAAGCCTCTTTTTTCTTTACAATGCATGAGATAATTTTGATTTTTTCCAACAATTCTTAGTCAAACAGCACATATTTTATTTATTTGTAATTCCTTGTTAATATTAAACTAAAGCAGACTCAAGTCACTCTTGGACTTTTTGTACAATTAACCATATACTTTACCAACTATATTATATGTTTTTCACCATTTTCAACTCCTTCCTGGCTACAGTGCATAGTGTCAGATATCAATTTCAAAATTGGTGAGACCGCTGACTCTATTTGAGGCTTAAGCTTAAGGATGCATGGGAAAAAATAACCAGTGGTTGTTATGAATATTCAAATCAACTATGAGATCTGGAGAAAGGAGTTGGGATGTGAAAACAATACAAGAAAAAAATATCTGAACTCTCAACTCTTCAGGGTCTGTACACTGGAGGATAATCACTTTGTAAACCCTGATTTATCTGATTCAAGAATTCGCATCGGCATTCTTGTTATCCTCCATGGTCATTTTCTTAATATCAGTCTTCTACTTATTTGCAATTTTCTCAATCCTCTTAAATATATGGTTTCTTATTGCTTTAATCGGTAATTTAATAGCAGCTCATTTACAGTGTAACATTCACTATAGAATCTGGGCTCTGCATTTATTCTCCATCATATTCAGCTCACCTTCAAGGGCTTGAGTGATTTTACAGCTTACGTAGGTAACCTATTTAAAATCCTATTCTCGTGTTATTTCTTGAACTCCAATGACTAACTCTTTATGGCCACATTATGAACATTTAAAAAATATAGATCTAATATAAGTCTGGATCCACAGAATTATGTCTACAACTTCTCCATACAGTTCTCTATTGATGAATGATATGGTTTGACTCTGTGTCTCCACCCAAATCTCGTACTGATTTTTAATTCTCACGTGTCAGGGAAGGAACCTGGTGAGAAATGATTGGATAATGGGAGCTAGTTCCCCAATTCTGTCCTAATGATAGTGAGTGAGTTCTCACAAGATGTGGTGGTTTAAAAGTGTTTGTCAGTTCCCCTCTCGCTCTGTCTCTCCTGTTGTCATGTAAGAAGTGCTTTGCTTCCCCTTCACGTTCTGCCATGATTGTAAGTTTCCTGAGGCTTCCCCAGCCATGTGGAACTGTGAGTCAATTAAAACTCCTTTCTTTATAAATTACCCAGTCTCAGGTAGTATCTTTAGAGTAGTGTGAGAACAGACTAATACAATGGTGTTCTCTCTGCACTTATTTTTCAGTCATTGAAATTTTCTTTTCTATATTCTTTCCTGTTATCTGCTTCTATCACATTTACCCTTACATTCAGCCTAAATTTTGCTCTATTTTCTGACATGATTCTGTGATACTCCAGCATCCTGGAGCCATTTTCTTTACTAGTCTCTACTTCAAGGGCCCTGTACCTATGCTAAACCCTGTTATTTGTCTCCTCTGTTCCTGTATGATGTAGAAATACAGTCAAATAGATCAATAGATTGATTTTTCATGGAGATACAGTTTCAAACATCAGCAAAGACTTCAATGCCAATTATCAACCTGTTTACTTTTCCTTGGTCATCCATAATATGCTTTCCCTATGATAATCATCCTAAACCTTAGTAAATCTTCCTAAGTGCCATATCTTATCTCCACTCTATCATTCACAGCAGACAACTGTGCTTTCTAGAATATGGAGAAAATTAGGAATAATAATGTTATCCTTTAACGTCCATCTTTGTATGCACAGAAAAAATATCAATTTTTCAGGCCCACTGCTAACCATCTTCTGCTCAGTGGGCATTTGCTACTCTACTTTAAAGGTAATCTGTGAGGAAATTGAAATCATATTTCTATGGATGATGTGAAATAGCTTGCAGTTCATGTGTTAGAATTGAAATATGGAAATAAAGGATACACAATATACTGCTAACAGTAATCTTTCTCTTCTCTTACATGAAGTTGAATACACAATTTAGAATTCCATATGCATTACCCATCTTATTTCTCATAAATGGTTACAAAAGAAATATAATTTTGGAGATGAAGCAAGAAGAAGGAGTAGATTTGACTCAGCCACCCCACTGAGCCTCTCCAGATGATAGCCAATGTCTCAGGCCTTGATCCTCTTATGTAGTCAAGAGAAACATTCAGCTGGAATAGTCTATTGTTAGGTGATCCAACTTTTCTTCCTCAAATCTGGCTGTAATTAATCGTATTTAGAGTTATTTTCTGCAAGGTAAGGAAGCACATTTAATTGTAGTTCCAAATTTATACTTTTCTCTCTTCGTTATTGCATATTTCAATGCAATAGTTAATGAAAGCAAACAGACATATTTAGCTTACCAAAATACAAACTCAGAAGTCAGAGATTTGTCCTTTAAGTTATAGAAAATGCAATTTTAATTTTATATTAATTTGCTCATACTAGTCTTTGGATGATCTTACTGAATCACCAGATAATTATTTATAATTATCAGTCATGCATTATTTATAAATAAAAGAAAACAATATTCTCAGACTAGTGTTACTTTAAGTAGAGTAAATTTAAGTAGATATTTGTTGATTCAGTTTTATATGGATTTATGTTCAATTTGATTTATTTATAGAATTAGGTAAAAAATTTATCATCCTATTTTTAAAAGACATTGAAACCAACCATAACTACTATTTTGGAGACATGTAGAATAGTGGCTTTTACAGAGATCCAGGATCCATATTCTGTTCTCAGCTGAATGACCAACCAACTATTACCTTAAGTCAAATGATCTCTAGAGAACTCTGTTTTTTTATGAACAAAATCAGAAAGTTACATGGAAAATCACTCTGGTCTTCTTCAGGTCTACTATCCTATGAATAAATTGACTTAAATGTCCCGGATGTAATAGTACCATCAATACCTGAGGGCACCGCAAAGAATACAAGTGTTGTTTCCTGGCATCGCATCCAAACCCACAGTATAACCAGTTAAAGTGCAGGAGGTTTTGATTATGTGTAATATTTATTTTGTTTCAGTCATAAAGATTCTAAGTTTCTTTATTCTCTGATGCTGCTATAGGGATAGAAACTCAGAAATAATTTATTATGTTCTGCATTATTTATAGAAGCAATTTTCCTTTTCTGACTTAAAAAGGTAAAGGCTAAAAAGTACTACACATAATACTTAAGCACCAGTAGGAAATATCTAATGTCAAATCACTAATACAATAATTATATTTTCATTAAAATAAGCCTAATATAGAACTTAGTATCCAAGTTTTAGCATATTAATAACTTCTGAGAATTTAATTAATATTCAGTAATTTTAATTTGATTCATAAAATGCAATATTTAAAATACCTATATAACCAAGTAAACATAATATATTTCCAGAAGACAATCACGTGATGTCATAGCATGCATAGGTAAAAGATGTATTCAAAATGCAATGCAGGTAAAAAGATATCATAAGATTATAAAAGAATTATGAATATGATTTCAGATTCCACATTGCAACCAATCTTTAGGAAAATATCACTTGTCAAAGCCAGCATAATATAAAATAAGAATATCCATAGTTATATAAACATATTGTTTAAATACTTCTCTCTTTTTTATACCTGTGTAATACTGAACTTTTTTTATACTATGCAACCAAATATATTGCAACACAATGAATGCATAAGAAATATGAGAATCTAGCTGTTATTATTAAGTCACAAATTAAAGAGATTTGTAAAACCTAAAGCAATGCCACAAAACATAAAATATAAAGCCTATAGTATTTATGTTAACGTGAAGTGAAATTACTATTGCTTTATTTATTTATTTATTTAGAGACAGACTCTCACATCGATGTCCAGGGTGGAGTGCAGTGTCAGGATCACAGCTCACTGCAGCCTCAACTTACCAGTCTCAGGTAATTCTCCCACCTCAGCCACACAAATACATGGGACTACAGGAGCGTGACACTACCCCTGGCTAATTTCTTGTATTTTTTTGTAGAGACAGAGTTTCATCATGTTACCCAGGCTGATCTTGAGCTCCTGGGATCAAGTAACATGCTGGCTTTGGCTTCCCAAAGTGCTGGGATTACAGTCGTGAGCCACTGCGCCTGTCCTGCTATATTTAAATGAATTAATTATGATATTTATAATTTTGTCATTTTTGTTTTCTAAATATTAATATATGATACTTATAGACAAAAGCTCTTGGATGATCTATGTTTTTTAAACAATATAAAGAGATCTTGAAACCAATAAATTTCAGAACCATTGGCCTTTATATTTTATATGTAGTGAAGTAGTAAATGTGAAGAGTACAAATCAAGGAGCCTGACATATACTTAAGGGTACCATGCATATTGCTTATAATTTTGAAATATATAAAAATGAATAAATAGAAATTTCACTAAGACGTTATCATTTGCTATCTTTGCCTAATAAGATTAAAATTTAATTACTTATTAAAATAAGCTTTGTTTATGGTTTTCAACATTTTCTTTTCAATACCCAAATGCCTTTCCACTGTACACAACTATGAAATCAGATAAAACATATGATGCTACTCTTTTCAGGCTGTGGACTACACCAAGATTCCCTAGAGAAAGAAATTTCATGTGACAAACCCTGTGCCATTCAAGGCGTAGAGAACTGGTGCCTGAGTAGAGCACATTGGCCACACTGATGTGAAACAGAAGTGTTCAGAAGAAGAAGCAAATGAAATGACCAGTCTCTGTAGAGCAGATAATTGAAATGGAAAGACCTGGTGATGAGAACACCCCAGATAGCTATGGAAGGTGTCTCTACAAATCTTTAGCAATGAACTGAGGCGTGCATGCCCAGCACAAGACCTCCCAAAGCTTATCAGATGTGTGAGGCTATGGGATTGAAAATGGAACAGAAATATGTGCGACAGTTGCACACGGTCTTTGAGGAAGAACAGAGCTGGGGAACTTCCTAGCTCAGGGTATTTTGAGGTGGAGAAATATTCTCAATATAACAAAATAACTCTGGTATCCATCTGAGATAACAGCAAATCTGGTCTTAGGGATAATAACCACACCCTAGAATAGAACTTAAACTATACTGGCCCCAACATAAGCTAAAATCAAGCCTTGACAAGATACATAAACAAAAGGTTAGAGATTAGTCCTGCCACATTGGAAGGATTTAAGAACACAATGATTTCCTTAGATCTTCACTCCAGCCTGGGTGACAGAGCGAGACTCCATCTCAAAAAAACAACAAAAACAACAACAACAACAGCATAAAAAAAAAAATGTTTTTAATGAGTGCAGATGGGACATTTTAGCATAGAATTGTAAACTTCAACTACAAAAAATAAACAAATTCTAGAAATGTAAAATGTCTAGAAAATGATAATGACAGTATTTGATAGGCTTAAAAACTTATTGAAGGTGACATAAAAAGCATTTGAAGGAAGAGCAACATAAATTATCCAATTTGAACAACAGATTGAATAAGAAGATGTGAAGCCACAGGCATGTGTTTACAATATCAAACTTTCTAACATAGACAAAATAGTATCCTAGAAAGAAAAGTATGTTTAAGAAAACATGAATGTTTGAATAAATAATATTCAAGGTCCTAAAATTTGATGAAAAACAGTAACCTAAAGACCCAAGAAACTCAGCAAACTCCAAACAGAATAAAAATGAAATGCATTAAGCCCGGACAAATTAAAAACAAACTTCTGAAAATTAAAGATAAGAAGACAATCTTCAAAGTAGCAAGACTGGGAGAAGAGCGCATTGTACACAAGAAATCAGGAATAATAATGATTACTGTTTTTTCCATCAGAAATAATGGGAGCTTGAAAACATCTCTATGAAATGCTTTGGAGTAGATGTCAAAACAAGATTCTGAATCAATGATATCCAATAAAATATGAGAATTTGTCATCAGCAGCTTACTATTCCTTTATTCCACTTACAGAAGATACTTTTTTTTTTTTTTTTTTCCCGGTATTCTGAAAACACTGCCACTGATTTACATGGACATTTTTCCTATTATTATTATTTTTTTCAGAATACAATAATTATGTTGACTACAAAGGAGAAAGCTCTCCCTGATTAAAACAAGAAAAGGAAAAAAGCATGACTATTTTTCCCTCACAACCAGAGAGAATGCTATTCCCAATCCAAAGACAGAATTTGGCTAAATAATATCTCATTTCTGAGAAATATCTTTTCAGTCAACTGCAGTTAAGTTCATTTAACTTGTTTATTTAGGATCATAGACTGATGAGAGAAATGTGTAGACTAGTATTTCTTTTTAGTAACTTTTGCTTGATTTTCTAGGTTATGAGAGTATAACATGTGTGAAATCATGAATACCACTCTAAAATTATTATACTTGTGTTTACATGTGAAATAACCATATTTTTCTGGAGGCTAAAAAGTATATTTATATAGTATGCAATTTTTAATCTTGTCAAAATTTTTTTGTCAAACTGTTTATATAGAGTATATATAAATATAAAAAGATATTAAACATGAAACAAATGTAATGAGTTTCACACCATTTTCAAAATTTACCCCAAATATAGAGGTTTACATTTAGAATTGTTTAACTTGATTTCTATTTTGATTAATGCAATAAGTTTATCTGTTGCTGTATTTAAATTGTTGAATACATATTATAGTTTCTAATTTTTTAAGCTTTAGCAATAAAATTTTAAATTCTAAAACAAACCCGTGGTAAGATATGAGAATAATACCATAATTTATCCTTTTATATTATTTTCCTTTCAAAGTTTTAAAATTCTTTTCTGATATTTATTTAGTGCTATATCAATACTCCATTTATGATTTTCCTTCTTTATAAGTTCATTTGCTTTAATTTATGCTTTGAATATTATGTAACTGCATTTAGGTTTCACGACTATACAAAATGAAATAAATCATTCAGACTCATCATGAGCTGTATGTTCATAGCTCATAGCTCGAGTTCATTTAATTCAAAACCTATTTTTTTTAAACATATGGTGACTTGATTTTTAAAGTAATATTTTTTGTCTATTTTATGACAATGTTTAAATCAGTAAGCTTAAGTAAATTATCTGTAAATGCACCTCAACAAATTGAACTGGCAAATAAGAAATTCATGCTTTAAATAAACCATTTGTTGGATTGATAGTATTAGCCACATATCTATCAAGTCTCTGTTTTACTCTGTGCGCTTTAGACACAGCAATGCTGATTCATCATGGAAGGAAGAATATTAAATGCATTTCTTCTTTGCTGACAGGATGAATGTAATACTTTTTACTAGTTTTATTTAAACACATCAATATAGAGAAAATATTTCAATGGATTTTAGCTGTTTTATCTGCAAACGTTCTGAATACATGAGAGGTTGGTGTGGAAAGGGCCCACTATAAATATTAGTTGAAAATGTCGAAATGGTTTTTTTTTTTTTTGAGGTGGAATCTCTTTCTGTCGCCCAGGCTGGTGGGCAATGGCGCTATCCCGGCTGACTGCAACTTCCTCCTCCCTGGTTCAAGTGATTCTTCCATTTCAGCCTCCCGAGTAGATGGGATTACAGGCACCCACCATCATGCCTGGCTAATATTTGTATTTTTAGTAGAGACGGGATTTCACCATGGTGGCCAGGGTGGTCTTGAATTCCTGACCTCAGGTGATCCATCCACCTTGGCTCCCCAAAGTGCTGGGATTACAGGCATGAGCTATCGTGCCAGGCAGAAAATGTTGATTTTGATGTGAGTGTGATCATATCAGCCCATTAGGATATGCAAACACAACTTACAGGGAAATTAAAGGCTGTTGATATGATAGACAAGGGTTCCTGATGCATTCTCTTGATCTTCTGAGAACTTTTAGTAATAACTGAAAGTGAAAAAGTGTTGTCAATTAATATCTGAAGTAATAATCAAGACAGGGAAAAAGAGAAGCTTTTTTATTTTTAACTGAAAAGTCTATTAACTGGCAAAGCCAGATGCTATAGATTAAGCACACAGCTACACTAAATCAGCAATTCTCTTTGTTAAAACACCTTCTCTTTTCTGAGCCCTTTTGCTAATGCTGTCAAAAACTTCCTGATGTTAAAAATTTTGAATAAATAATTACTTTATAGATTCTGTACTTGTAATTTATTTAGGTGACTGTCAGAGATGGAAGGGTTATGAATTTGTACCAAGTTATCCATCTGTTACCTTGTAGAAAACAGTATTTTTATTAGGCTTTTATTCTTCCAGTCCTTAATCCAAAACAATGTCATGACCTCTCATCTTTCTCTGAGAAAGTGAATATCATGGACAATAGGAATTGAAATTCAGATCACACTTCCTTCTTGGCTTATTTAAGGTCTTCAGTTTCTGATGTATTTACTAAAATTTCTTCTCTCTTTTAGTTCACTAATTACCAGAGACTGCTAGGCTGGCAGAGCTTTCATGTGATTGAAAGATTGTTTTCAGTGGCAAGAAACAAACCAGGCAAGAGAAAGCTGGGTTTTGCTGTGACAGGCATTGTTTAATTTAGCTCTCTGTGGCTTCCAGAAAATTCTCCTTGTTCTGTTATGTTGTAAAGATTACCCTCCTGGAAACATGAGGGAGAAGGAAGGAAATTTCACTTCTGGTTGGTTAGTCTTCCACACAAAAAGTAACCTATACTTTCCTGGGTATTTGTTTTAGCTTGATTATGTGGCTTTTAAGTTACTGGTTTGATCTAAGCCTCCTTGATCTGATGGATTCATATTATTGATTTTATTCAAAATACAGCTGTGAGGCCTATGCATTCATTCACATGGGTAGAGAGAGAAAAAAAAAAAGTCAGTGCTATAAAATACAGTATAAACAGAAATACAAACATGAAGTAGGTACATGTATCACTTAAGAAGCAGAATGGCAATTGCTTCCTTTAAAGGGAAGAGGTAGATAGAAGATTTTTATATTTCCATAGTTATATATATGTATATATATATAAATGTATATATATGTATATATATGTAAATGTATATATATATATTTACAATTTTGAGTTCTTTGTGTGGAAACTTAAAAAACACAAACAAATACTGAAACTTGAAAAATCAAGAAAGAGAAGCATAATCATATTATCTAGACCCTTGGGGATAATGACTCAATAAAATCATAAATATTTAAGAGTTGGATAGAGATAATGAGTGAGGAAGGTATGATTAACTTTTCATTGACCTGTATATATTCTTTCACCAATATCACACTGTCTTTATTACTGCAGCTGTATAAAAATCTTGACATCAACAAGCACAAGACCTTCTACTTTGTTTTTGTTGTTGTTGTTGTTGTTGTTTTGTAGTATTGTATTGGTTAATCAAGGTTGTTTATCTTTCCATATAAACAACAGAATAATTGTGTTGGTATTTATAAAATAGCTTCCTAGGGTTTTTTGCTTAGAATGCATTAAATCTATGGATTAAGTTGGAAAGATATACTGACAATATTGATTATTCTAATCTATGAATATGTACTATTTCTTATTTAAATCTTATTTGACGTATTTTATCAGAGTTTTATAGTTTTCCATATATAAGTTTTGCAAGTGTTTTGTAAAATTTATGTCTGTTTCATTTCTTGGTGCATTTTGTAAATGTCACTGTACGTTTGTTTTTTACATTTCAAATTTTAATTTCAATTTTTATTGCTGGTGTACAGAAAAGTAATTGCTTTGTGTATAGGAACCTACATTCTGCAACTTCGTTATACTCACAGGATTTTTTTTTTTTTATTCTTTCTTTGAAATCCAAATAGCTAATCACGTCATCTGTGAACAAACACAGCTTTACTTCTCCTTATTAAATTTCATACTTCCTAGTTCATTTTCTCATTGCACTAGGTATGACTTTTAGTACAATGTTGAATAGAGTGATGAGAGAGGATATCCTTCCTTGCCTTGTTGCTATTGTTAGAGAGAAAGCATCTAATTTTTCACTATTAAGTATGATGTTAACTGTGTATTTTTCATAGACTCCCTTTAAGTTAAAGAAACTATCTTAACTCCTAGTTTAATGAGGGTTTTTATTTTGAATGTGTGCTGGATTTTGTAGGTGTATTTTTCCACTAATTGATATGAATAGATAACTTTTCTTCATTTGTCTGTTTATGTGGTGAATTACAATGATCAATTTTCAAACTTTGAACCAGTCTAGCTGTAATATACATGTAATAAATCCTAGTTGCTGATAATACATACTTTTAAATTACATATTTATGTTTAATTTGCTACTTTTTGAAGATTTCTTCATCTCTATTCATGAGAGATATTTATCTTTTCCTTTTCGGTGATGTTTTTATCAAGTTTTACGATAAGAATAATCTGGATTTATTAATTGAGTCAAGAAGTTTTTCTCTAGTTTTCATTTCTTGGAAAAAAATCACATAGAATTGGTATCCTTACTTTTTGGTAAAATTCACCATTGAAATTATGTTGGCCTAGTGATTTCTTTTTTGAAAAGTTATTTGTTATAAATTAAATTTTCTTCATAGAAATAAGCCTATTTATATTAACTATTTATTCTCATGTGAATTGCAGTAGTTTGTGTTTTTGAAGGAATTGATCCGTGTCATCTATGTCATCAAAATTGTGAGCATAGAATTGTTGGTAGTATTCCTTGATTACCATTTTAATGTGTATAAAATCCGAGTGATGACCACTTTTTTTCTGATATTTGTTGCTTTCGTTCTCTCCTTTTGTTCTTACACCTGGCTAATGAAAGTTGATCGATTTTATTGAGTTTTTTTCAAAGAACAAGTTTTGATCTGTTGATTTTCTTATTTTTATTTTTTGTTTACAACTCCATTGGTTTCTGTTCTAATTTTATTATTTATTTTATTTTGCTCACTTTTGTCTTAAATTGTTCTTCTTTCTGTAATTTCCTAAAGTGAAAACTTAGATTATTGATTTTGGATTATTTTCTTTTTTTCTCTGATATATACATTTAATACCGTCAATCTTCCTCTAAGCACTTTTTAATGAGTCTCATAGGTTCTAAAAACTTGGATCATCATTTCGTTCAAAATAATTGAACATTTTTTCCTACAACTTTTTGTTTGACCCATGTGTTATTTAGAAATGTGATATTTAATTTCCATTTGGGTAGTTTTTCAACTGTTTTTTTTTTATTTTTTTGATTTATAGTTTAATCATATTATAGTCTAACAATATATTTTTATGATTTCTGTTCTTTTAAATTTGTTGAGATTTGTTATATGGCCTAAAATTGGTCTATGTTGGTGAGTGTTCCATATGCTTTTGTGTCCCTTTTGATATGCCTTCTAATTTTTTTGTTGACTTCCAGACATGATATATCAGAAAATAAGAGCTTAAGTAATTAGGCCTTTAGTGTTAGGTTTTATGTTTACTTCACTACAAATCAAGCTGCATTTAACATTTGCCATAGTAATAAGTGCCAGACATTTCAACCCTTTAAATTCTTCTAGTACCCTTATTTTTGTCTTCAGTACCTTCTTTGGGATTTCCTAAGAACTCCTCCTTACTTAGGGTCTGTCTCACAGGTTTTAAGTTGTAATCTACTGGTATGTTTTGTTTTGTTTTGTTTTGTTGTTTTGAGACAGAGTATCACTCTGTTGCCTAGGCTGGGGTGCAGTGGCACAATCTCGGCTCACTGCAACCTCCACCTCCCAGGTTCAAGCAATTCTCCTGCCTCTGCCTCCCAGGTAGTTGAAACTACAAGTGCACATCACTTCACTAGGCTAATTTTTGTATTTTTAGTAGGTACGGGGTTTCACCATGTTGGTCATGCTGTTCTTGAACTCCTGACCTCAAGTGATCCACCTGCCTGGGCCTCCCAAAGTGCTGGGATTACAAGCATGAGTCGCCACACCCAGCCTGTAATCCACTGCTATAGAACCCTATTGATGTGAGAGTATGATGTTGGGGGGGAAAAAAAGTGATTTCTTATTTTAGGTAAAATCTCAGTTTTATAGAAGACTTGTCTACCTGGGCAGAGTCCTTTATAAGTGATTTTTTGCTTGGGTTTTTTTTTTTTTTTTTTTTAGCTTTTTTTTCCTTTTCTGGTGACACAGGAGGTTACAGGGGCTAAAGTCTTGTAACTTCCCTCTAGAGAGGATGAAGTTTTGGTAGAGACCTTTCTCTGGAGGGTACGCCTTTGTTGTTTAATAGCTCTCTGGATGTATTTCACAACGTTTCTTTCTTTCTTTCTTTTCTTTCTTTCTTTCTTTTTTTCTTTCTCTTTCTTTCTTTCTTTTTTTCTTTATTTCTTTCTTTCTCTTTCTTTCTTTCTTTTCTTTCTTTCTTTCTTTCTTTCTTTCTTTCTTTCTTTCTTTCTTTCTTTCTTTCTTTCTTTCTTTCTTTCTTTCCTTTCTTTCTTTTCTTTCTTTCTTTCCTTTCTTTCTTTCCTTTTTCTTTCTTTCTTTCTCTCTTTCTCTCTGTCTTTCTTTCTTTTACCTTCTTCCTTCTTCCTCCTTCTTTCCTTCTTTCCTTCCCTCCCTCCCTCCCTCCCCCCCCTTTCCTTTCCTTTCCTTTCCTTTCCTTTCCTTGTACCACATGAGGTATCTTACTTGGCTCTTCAACATAAGAAACTGTGAGGCTGCTGGATATAAATCCATGAATGTGTGGTGATCCCTATGACTACAGCTTCCATCAGATTCTTATTCTCTCATAAGACCTTAGTCTCCAGCAATTTGTCAAAATTACCAATCAAGTGTTTCTACCATTTTATGGCCCCAGTTGTGCATGCTCACAGATGTTGACTCTGACTCTCTTCCAAATTTTGGCATGGTGATTTTAACTTGAGATTTCAGTTTTCCGGTGGATACAAAAGTCATTGTTCTGTTTTTATTATTATATGCATGGTATTAACAACTCTTAAGCTCTTTAAACAGCAGAAACCTCAGGTCTTAAAATAACTTTTTATACTTTTAGACTACCTGATCTGTTATAATTTTATTTGTAAGAATACATTTGAAAGAGGACAAGTGTAACTACAGGATAAACAGATGATGTAACATATGTTTGGAGAGAGAAAGTCATATGAAAAAATATTGATAATTTATTTTTTGCTTCAGTTTGTCCTGCATGTTATAGGAAATGTGTATTGTAGTCTTAGTTTTTCTACTGGTTATCTGTGTGAATTTCAGCAAGTTACAAAATATATCCTGGTCTCTGTTTTCTCATTTATAATATGAGTCACTTAGATGAGATAATTCTAAAATGTTTTCTAGCTATAAATTTTTAGCTTATTTGATATATAAAAGAGCCGTCACTGACAATATTTATTTATTTATTAATTCATGTATTTAATGTGTATTAATTGATTTTTAATTCTGAGCTAAGTTAAACATCATCGTGAAGCACATTGTTTACTTAGAATGCATATTATATTGCAAAGAGACAGCACATAAAGAAGTAAAAAACATTGGGAGGGAGTTGAAGAAATTTTTAATTTACTTTAAAAACACTTTTAATTTTTATTTTATTTATTTATTTATTTATTTATTTATTTATTTATTTATTTTTGAGTCGAAGTCTCACTCTGTCACCCAGGCTGGAGTGCAATGGCGTGATCTCGGCTCACTGCAACCTCCACTTCCTGGACTCAAGAAATTCCCATGCCTCAGTATCCTGAGTAGCTGGAATTACAGACACCCATCACCACATCCAGCTAATTTTTGTATTTTTAGTAAAGACGGGATTTCACTATGTTGGCCAGACTGGTCTTGAAATTCTGACCTTGTGAACTGCCCACCTCGGCCTCCCAAAGTGCTGGGATTATAGGCATGAGCCACCGCACCAGGCCTAATTTTTATTTTTAATTGTAAATTGACATGTTAGTTTGTATATATTCATGGGCTAAGAAATGTTGTTAATACTTATGAATTTAATGTGAAGTAATGAAATCAAGTGAATTAACATACCCATTATATCAAATGCTTATCTTTTTTTGTGGGGAAAATATTTGAAATTTACTCTCTTGGAGATTTTGAAATGCACAATACAATACGATTTACTATATTCATCATGCTATACAATATATCTCTCAGAAAAAGAAATGTATTTTTTCTATTTGAGGCTCTGTATCCTTTGACCATCATCTCCCTATTCCCTTTGCCTCCTGCCTCTCATAGTCACCAATGTACTCTCTGTTCTTTTGAGTTTGATGATTTTAGATTTTACAAAAAAAATGAGAACCTGTAGTATATGTCTTATATCACTTAGTATAATATTCTACAATTCCATCCATGTTGTTTGTTACAAAGAACAATATATCTTCTTTTTTAAGAGTTTTAAAATACTTTTTCTTTTTCTTGTTTTTTTTTTTTTTTTTGAGACAGAGTCTCGCTCTGTCGCCCAGGCTGGAGTGCAGTGGCACGATCTTGGCTCACTGCAAGCTCCGTCTCCTGGGTTCAGGCCATTCTCCTGCCTCAGGCTCCCGAGTAGCTGGGACTACAGGCGCCTGCCACCGTGCCCGGCTAATGTTTTGTATTTTTAGTAGAGACGGGGTTTCACCGTGGTCTCGATCTCCTGACCTTGTGATCCACTCGCCTCGGCCTCCCAAAGTGCTGGGATTACAGGCATGAGCCACCGCGCCTGGCCTGAAATACTTTTTCAAGACATATATATATACACACACATTGTATACGCATGCATACAATGTATTCATATATATATACACACACATACGTACAATGCGGTACTATTGAATGTGAATATATACATAACACTACATTATATATATATACACATACACACACACACACACACACACACACCATATTATCTTTATCCATTTATCTGTTGATGGACACTTAGGTTGATTTCCTATCTTGGCTATTGTAAATAATACTGCAAATAATGTGGGAGTGCAGATATGTCTTTTACATACTAACTTCAAATCTTTGCCTAAATACCCAGAAGTGGGGTTGCTGTATCACATGGTAATTTTATTTTTAGTTTTTTGAGATATGTTCATTAGTCTAAACTAAACTTCAAATGATTAGTTTTCATTAATGGCTGTACTAATTTACAATCCCATCAACAGTGTACAAGTCTCCCTCTTCTATACATTCTCACCAAAAGTTGTTAATTTTTTTTTTTTTTTTTTTTTTTTTTGCCTTCTTGGTAATAGCCATTCTGACAGGTGTGGTATATTATCTCATTGTTATTTTAATTTGATTTTTTTGTAATGATTAGTGATGTTGAGCGTTTTTTCATATGTCTGTTGGCCATATGTATGTCTTCTTTTGTAAAGTATTTATTCAGGTCCCTTGTCTATTTTTTAACTGGATAGTTTCTATTATATAGAGTTATTTGTGTTCCTTCCTTATTTTTTATATTAACCCTTTATCAAATGTATGGCTTGCAAATAGTTTCTCCTGATCTGTCATTTGTTTCTCCACTCTGTTGTTTACTTGCTGTGCAAAGCTTTTTAGTTTCATGTAATTCCATTTGTCTATTTTTGCTTTTATTTGCCTGCACTTTTAGTATAAAATCTAAACAAATTATTGCCCAAACCAACGTCGTGTCATTTTTCTGCTGTGTTTTCTTCTAATAGTTATACAATTTCAGGTGTTACATTCACATATTTAATCTATTTCGAGTTTGTTTCTTTTATGATGTTAGAGAAGGGTCCTTAACTCTTCTGCATATAGATATCCAGTTTCTTCAACATCATTCATAAGAGTGTTCTTTTCCCATTTTATATCCAGGGTATCTTCAGCGAAGCTCAAACCATACAAATATATGTTCATTTCTATGATAGCTGTTTTTTCTTTGGTCAATAAATTGATGTTTATGGCAGCATCATACTGTTTTATTTTCTATAGCTTTGTATTACAGTTTGAAATCAAACAATGTGATTCCTTCAGCTTTGTTTTTTTTCTTTCTCTTACAATTTTCTGGGATATTTGGAGTTTTGTGTAATTCCATGTAAATTTTAGAATTATTTATTCTATATCTATAAAAAATGACATTGGAATTTTGATAAGGATTGTATTTAATCTGTTTATTGCTTTGGTAGTATGGATATTTTAATGATACTATTGTTTTTCAATCTATGAACATGGAATATCTTTCCATTTATTTGTGTCTTCTTCAATTATTTTCTTTTTATTTTATTTTGTAATTATGTATTTATTTAATTATTTTTTGAAGGGGTTTCGCTCTTGTTGCTGAGGTTGGAGTGCAATGGTGCCATCTCAGCTCACTGCAACCTTTGCCTCTGGCTCAAGAGATTCTCCTGCCTCAGTCTCTGGAGCAGGTGGGATTACAGGTGTCCACCATCATACCTGGCTAATTTTCTGTATTTTTAGTAGAGATGGGGTTTCACCATGTTGGCCAGACTGGTCTTGAACTCCTGACCTCATGTGATCCACTCACTTCAGCCTCCCAAAGTGCTGGGATTACAGGAATCAGCCACTGTGCCCAGCCTTCTTCAATCATTTTCATTACTGTTTTATAATTTTCAGTCTACAGATACTTTACCTTCATGATTAAATTTATTCCTAAATATTTTATTCTTCTTGTAGCTATTATAGATTAGATTGTTTTCTTGATTTCTTTTTCAGAATTTTTTTGTCAGAAACACTAGTGACTTTCATATGTTGATTTGGTATCCCTTACATTTGCTGTATCTATTTATTAGTTCTGACAGGTTTTTTTTTTTTTTTTTTTTTTTTGTGGAATATTTAGGGTTTGCTATACACAGAATCATGTCCTCTGCAAACAACAACAATTTCACTTTCTTTTCTATTTGCATGCCTTTATTTCCTTATCTTGACAACTGCTCTGATGATGACTTCCAATATTACCTTGAATGGAAGTTGTAAGAGTAAATATCCACGTCTTCTTCTGGATCTTGGAGGAAAGAAATAAGTGAAAGTGTTCTTTTTCCAAATACATTAAAATGTCATATTTTAAAATATAGTAAATTCAGTGTGATACAATAATGCTTAATTGGGACAAGGATACAGATGTTCATTGATATCATATCATTTATATGATAATCTGGGCAGTCAAAGAAGCTATTACATTGGAGAAAAAATGTGGACTGAAGCTTACATGACAAGAAAAAGCCAGCAAGGCAGTTAGAAATACATCATACCTGACAGAAAGATCATCAGGACTAAAAGCTCCACCTTGGAAAGAATTTTAATATTTTTTGTAAAACAACAAAAACAAAACAAACAAACAAATGAAAAGCAAAATTCATCTGGCTGAAAAAGAGAGAAATGGCAGAAAATGAGTCAAGATAAATAACCAAGAACCAGTTCATATATAACCTATTGTCCATAATATAAATTTGGTTTTAAATGCAGGTACAATGGGGATCTATTGGAACAGACAAAAAAAAAAACAAAAAATCTAAGCTATTTTAGTCTGGGCAAGAGAAGACAGTAGAGTGAATTGGGGAGTATAAAAAGGGACAGCAAAATGTGAATGGTGCCGATATCAGTTTTAGAATTAGAGGATACAGTGATTTTGAATTTGAATGATGAGGAAAGGAGAAGTGATAAATAATTTCTAAGTTGTTGTCTTGAGCAGTTTGGTAGATTCTTGTGCCATTAAATGAGATATGATGACAAGGAAGAGAAGTAAATTCGGGAGGAAATAAACTTCTGTTTGAGCTATATTCAGTTTGTGATTTCTTTAGACATCAAAAGAAAAATGAGAGCTGTGAAATCCGTAAAAACATTGGCAGCTATTTTACACGGTGAGGTTGCCTAGGGGAAGAACATCAATGAGCAACAAAGGATAGAGGATTGTGATCAAAATGTAAAGATCTCTACTGTAAAAACATTTGAAATAAACATGAGGAAAAAATATATATTGCAAGAGCTCCATTGCAGAGAAGTGAAGTATAGGGCAGACGTGGTAATTATGCATGAACACAGCATAGATATCTGGGAAAATAAGATAGAACTCAGAACTAAAAGACCTAAAATAAAGACTGAACATGAAGAGGTAAAGGAACTGTTACTAAGCCAGAATAAATATGTTCAAGTTTAAATTAGAGCGGTATACAACCAACTCCAACAAATACAAGAAACAAATTCAAAAAGAGACTAAATAAAAATGATTTACAAAGTTAGACATAAAGCTACTGTTTTAGACAGACACAACTTCCTACTAAAGATGGCTACTTTGCCTCTTAAAATGAGTAAGGAGACTGAGGAAGTCACCCTGGATCTTCACAGAAAGAACCATGTGAGCCATTTATGGAAGAATGAGTTCACATTTGTAAAAAGGACACCTACACTAAAAACTCTGTTACTTTTATCAAGCTTAAATCAGTACCTTTCATTCCTTAAATTAACATTTAAGACAACATTATTTCTTTCTCATGGCCACTTATTTACATGAACCTGATTTTGCTTCTCAGTTATAAATAAAGAAGTTTGGAATGTGTGAGGTAATTCACTGAAACACCTTCATTTTCTTAAATAGATCAGGTGCAAGGCAATAGCTGTATTAAAGTCACATAGCTAGTTAGTGGAAAATTTTATTTTAGAACTCCTAATTCACCATATTCTGACTCTTTGTACTAGGACCTTTTAAATATAGGAAAAATTAGAAAGAAAAGAAATTTGCTTATGCCCTTTATAAAAATGTATTTATACGAATCACTCATTAATATTGGTTTATACATGATTTATCTTATTTTTTATTAAAATAAAAATCCATTTATATGAAGCAATAAGTCATATAAAATAAAAGATATTTTCTTTGATTAAAGGTTAATATTTAACTTTTAAAAAATGTTACTTTGATAAAATGAGTGGCTTAATAGTGCCATAATTTTCTAACAATCTATTTAATATGGTTTTATTTTTATAACTTTTTTATTGTGCTGGTATTTTTGAGTGAAGCATATATCTTCGAAGACATCTTTTTTTGTGGGTGGGTACTAAAATAAATCAATTGCAAGAGGGCACTTTTGACTTTTATTTGAAAACCTCTTTTTTGAAAACTGCTATTCTTTATTCTATATTTGATATTCATCAATACTTTGTGAAATGATTTATGTATCTAAGGCCCCAAGGATGGGATTCATACATACGTTTTGCTGAAGCAAACAGCAACTTCCTAAGAACACAATGTTGATGTATGAAAATTTTTTATCCTAACTCTATGAAACCTAGAAGGCAGAATTTTCTCAGACTTACTTCACCCCACAAAACCTGCGCATAATTTTCATGGTTAGGAATGTAGGAAGTGATTCATCCTGTCAAACCTATTGAGTTATTTTCTAGAAAGGCATGCCTACATCAGCTTGTCAAGCACAGCATATCTAAGTACTGAAACTGTTTATCCATGCAGTCTTTTGTGTACAAGGGAAATTATGAGCATGTTTTGTAAATTCTACTTTTAAATATTCAATACAGCAGAAATAGAGTAATTAACCATTCCTGGAATAATATTTTCCTTAGCACGTCAGTATTATGTTAACATTTTTTATTAATGAGTTACAGCCTTTATTTAATAAATGTGACTCTCATCGTCCACAATACTTGAGATTGACTGGGTTGCAGCTTATACAGGGCTCTCCACTTTTTTAGGAAAATAATTATTATTGTGTGGTTCAAAATACACAGCTTTATAGCACTTTGTTTCTTTTATATTTATTTATTTTAGTTGACAATAAAAATTACATTTGTTATGTGCCAACATTATGTTTTGAAGTAGATATATACTGTGGAGTGGCTAAATTGAGCTAACTAACATATCTATTACCTCATAAGCTCATTTTTTGTAGTGAGAACAATTAAAATCTACTCTCTCAACAATTTTCATTAATACAATACAATTTTATTAACTATAAACACTATTTCTTATTCCACATAGTTCAAATTGTTACAAGGTAATAAAGGACTCTGGATATCAGTAGAATTATTTTTAAAAATGCATAACTTTTTTGTGGCATTTATAGATCTGAGTCTATGTTTATGTTGTCTAAATAAGTTTCATGAACATGATAATGACAACAAAAGTTGTACTAGAATTAAAGTTATGTGACTACTAATGTATTAATGTGGCATCAACTATTGAAACAGGAGTTATTAAAGAAATTATATTTGAAGCTACACAAAGACTGAATGGGAGAGAAAAATAATTGGAGATAAGATAAATAGAACAATGAACATTAACAGTTCAGGGTATTTGTAGGTGTGCAAGAATTGTGAACAATTACATCACAGAATATTTTATAGTTTTCAAAAATACCTGGCCAGTGATATTAATCAAATAAGAAAAGTAATGTTTAACTAAGTATCAGGAGAGCAGATTCTAGTATTTCACTGCACTGAGATTATGTGCATTATTATATGAGTATATGATCATGAGTATTATATGCATAGTCATCTAAAAAAAATTTTAAAAGGTCCTGCAAATGTCTAAGGTCTATGAAAATCTAAAATTTTGCAATAAAAATGTTCATGTTTAACTTTCAAGAAAAATGAGTTATTTCTAGGAAGCCCTCATTCCCTTGAGAAAAATAATTATTGTGGATTCAGGCAATGTGGATATAGTCGTTCCAGGCAAAGACAAGGTCCTAGATTTCAGAAAGCTCACATTCCCAATTGCAAGCACAATTACATAGCTCATTATCCAGTTAAAATTATGGGAAATGTTCCTCATTCATTCTCATTAAGTGTGTATATATTAAGTTTCTATTTTGTATCAGACTCTTGGTCAGTGCTAGAGACAAAATGTTAAGCCAAAGCAAACATAGTTCTCATTTTCACTGAAGACAAAGACTAGTGAATTTGAACTGTATTACCCAGCTCATTACACAAATAAGTACAAAAATGCAAACTGAGTTGTTATGACTTAATGAAACATAATTTATGAAAGTATATTAACAGCAACCAAAGCAGAATGATAGTCTGTGGTGCTCAGGAAGTTTTCCTGAAGTAAGTGACACAGGCTGTATGATTAGATTTTAATGACACAAAGGTAGGGCCATTAGCAAAAAAATTGCAAGACTATAAGCAAAGTCCCCCTGATGAGCAGGAACATAGCACATTGAAGAAACTTGTAAAATGGCATTGGATGTGGAGGTAAATAATTTTAAAAGTAAATGTAAAAGATATCAGAGTGTGAAACTAACTTGGTGGATGACATTGAGAGGGAGTAGCTTTAAATCAGTGAGAAAATGAATAGAAACATAAAAATAACATTCCAGGAAGAAGAAATAATTTTCAAAAGATTTGAGGTCTAAAAACACTGAATACATGCAAGAATGACTGTGTACCTAGAACGGTGACTCCCAATCAAAATCATATGCTCCTCAGGAGACATTAGTCAATGACTGGGAACATTTATCACACCTACAGGGAATGCTACAGGTGAGGAGAGGCAGAGATGCTCTTAAATATTCTATGATGCACAAGATAAGCCCCAACAACAAAAAATTATCTGGTTCAAAACATCAGTATTTCTGAGGTGGTAAAACCATGATCTAGAAAGTTGAGAACTAGAGAAATATGAATAGGAAATGTGGCTGGAGAGTTAAGTAACAACTACATTGATATGGTCTGCCTCTCTGTCCCCACCCAAATCTTATTTTAAGTGGTAATCTGAATTGTAATCCCCACGTGTTGGTGGAGGGAGCTTATGGAAGGTGATTAGATCACAGGGGTAGTTTTCCCATGCTGTTCTCATGATAGTGAGTGAGTTCTCATGACACCTGATGGTTTTATAAGGAATTTTTCTCCATTTCAGTATGCACTTCTCCTTCCTGCCACCATGTGAAGTAAGACATGTTTTCTTCCCCTTCAACCATGATTGTAAGTTTTCTGGGACCTCCCCAGTCCTGCAGATTTGTGAGTCAATTAAACATCTTTCCATTATTAATTACCCAGTCTCAGACAGTTATTTATAGCGGTGTGAGAATAGACTAATACACACATAATTTTAGAATTTATAGTCAGTGCAATGGGAAAATATTGAAGAATAGTGTGTAAAGAAGTGACATAGTGATAATCACATTTTGAAACAATTTGACTAGTATGGGGAATGGATTACAGCAGAGGAAGATATGGACACAGAAATATTATAGCGTGTTGTACTAACTAATGCATGTAATAACTAAAAATAGATAAATCAAAATTTAATACTAGTGGAGATGGAGGAAAATAGTCAGATTGAAAAGATATTTAAGAAGGTGTAGCGTGATCGGATCAGGGGCTAAGGGAGAAAGAATGACTTCCACGTTTTTCACATGAGCAGCTGGACAGCTGGTGCTGGTGTTTCCTAAACCAAGAATTCCAGGAAACTTGAATACCGGCTTCAAGGTAAGTTGGCCTGCTCATGTGCTTCTCTTGAAAACCTGGACAGATGGAAATAGAACAAAATAAAATTTTGTGCAGGCCATTTGGAATAGTCCTGATATGAATAATTCAATGTAATTAAGTTATAGCTCTTTTGATTTCAAGAGGCAGAAATTTACCCATCTTCATATACTTACTTAATTCAAATATCCGGAAATTTATAAGAGCATTTAATTTTTCTTCTACTTAAACTTTTTATTGCTGTCCCCACGTCTCTTAAGTTTTTATGTCTATAGTTTAAATTGTTAATATGACAAAAATTTTAGTATCTGTAAACTTCAAACTCAAATTTTTAGGAAATACAATTTGATTAGCTAATTGTGAATAACTTTTTTACTCCTCACCTAATCAACTGTGGTTAGCATGGCTGGGTCATATAGACAACACATAATTGCTGCAGTTCAATCCCATTGATGTAAATGTAGGTCTAAAAAGGAAAGATTCTGGGTTGAGTGGGTTTCACAAAATTATCCACTATAATATTCTCCATTGTCTTCCCAATCAACTTTTTTTTATATCTAGAGATAATTTGAACTTAAGATAACTGAATTATATATTGTGCAATGAAAAACACACTCTCCCTTCCCTAATGTCATTTCTATATATTGTATGCGAATGTAATGCCACAGAACCAGTAAATTCCAATGACATCTTCCCTATATAATGCCCTGTATTTCCCGAGTTGATCCAGTTAATAGAAATCAGTAACAAGTGTGGTTAATAATATATATTTTAAATGTTTCTATCAGACCCTTGTTTTGTATCATTTCAGATCATCATGGCCACACTTCTCTCTTATCCTTATTAGGAATGAAGTGATGACTTTCATGGAGGCACGAACCAGCTACATGGAATTTTTATATATGACTGCACATGCACTCACATGCACCCTCAGAATAGATCATAGAAATGAATTGCATAGCACCTCTGACACTCAATTCTTCTCTGCAAGGAGAAGGACTCTTATATTTAGCTTCAGTCAGTTGTTCTTACCTGATACAGTCAACTGTAGACTAGGTTCTATAGTATAACAGGACTTCTGAGGCTTCCCATTTTGGAAGGAGCGGGTATGGAAATAGGAACAACACATTTCTCAGGGGGAAAAAAAGTCATCCTTTTCTGGGAAAGCATTCAAGAATAAGCCTCTAATAGCCCAGGATGTCAGAAATAGAATATCATTTTACTTACACAAGCACAAAATATTTTATCTATTACATTAGATATTAACATATGTTTTTCTTCTCAAATAAGTGAGGGCTGATTGTGAGATGTGAACTTACTTTTATTTTATGAAAATATGTTTAAAACTTGATTTAGGACATTTAGACAATTGTGTCTGATTCTACTTACGTTCAAAAATGTAATCAAACCTACAAATAAAAATAAAATTTATTATGTGTGTAGCCAATAATACCAGAATTATATAATAATATATTTTTTAATCCTAAAAATATTCATATGGGATGTACTTTGGAGTTATTATTTTGTAAGAAAAAACTAAAGATATATGTCAGGAGTTTTCAAGAGGAATGAATTAGTGCAAATTCTGAGTAGTAGTTTTGCAAGCTGGATCTTTGGCACTCTTTTTCTCTCATCACTTTTATTTGTATTATTTTATGCCCATGCATAGATCAATAATTCATAAATAGTGCTGACACTAGAAATTTTTCAACTTTCATAAAACTAAGTGCTTTGTGCATGTTGACAACACAATTTTATAATCACCTGCCATATATTTTCAGATGTCCTAGTTAAAGACGTACTAAGTTGTTGAAAGTTTTAGTTTCACCATGCACATCAAATATATTGAAATGTTTCACTATTTGAATTAGCTGTTTTGTTTAGATTATATCAAACTTTGCTCTATTTTTTTAAAATACAAATTTGACATAATTGGCTTTCTGCAGTCAAAGTTATACTCTGCAAAGCCAAATTAACCCTTATATTCTAGAAGAATGAAGTATGTCGAGTGTGGTGTCTCATGACTGTAATCCTAGCATTATGGGAGGTTGAGGCAGGAGGATCTCTTGAGGCCTAGAGTTCAAAACCAGCCTGGTCAACACAATGAGACCCCCATCTCTACAAAAGAAAAAAGTAAAAGTTAGCAAGGCGTGGTGGTGTGTTACTGTAGTCCTAGCTACTAGGAAGGTTGAGGCAGAAGGATTGCTTGAGCCTGGGGGTTTGAGGTTATATCGAACCCTGATTATGCCACTGCACTCCAACCTAGGTGACAGGAAAAAAAAAATCTCAATTCAAGAAAAAGGAGCTCAGAAAACAATTTATCATATCACTTCTGGCTTGGAAGAATTCATACAATTTTCATATTTCATTGCTTTATCCAGAATCTTGTTTTCAACTGATAATAGTGAGTTTTGTTTTGTTTCTGTAGTTTTTTTACTGTAGCCTTGTCACTGCATTTTTAACTGAATTTGTTTTAAGCATATCACTGGTAGATTTAAAATTTTATCAACACTGAAAAAAAGCAGGAAAAATCAAGGAAGCATGAGTTGACTTCTTTACTGGATGCAGAGAAAAAACCTAAGAACAGATGATCCTTTGGGTCAAAGCAGAAGAAAGGATTCACTCGTGCCTTTGTGTTTTATAAAACAGTATAAATAGCAAGATTCTCTGTGATTTTACTGAGATCATAATTTATAAACACAAATATCTATTGAGGCCAAGTATGCACTATATTGAGGAAATTGAACAAGTACATGTGAGGAAGAAATAGCTAGCATCTACAGAATCATGAATAGTGCTTGTCAGACTGAAGGTCCAACTAGCTGCTTTCTTCTACTTGTTCTTGATGTGGTCATCTGTTTCAATATTTTCAAAAAAGACAGAAATTTAAAATTTTCTACAGCATTTCTAGATTATAAATGCCAACTGTTAATTGTTTTCTTTTCCTTTGCTTTTCTTTCATTTTCTTATTTTATTTCCCCTTCTTTTTTCTTCTTTTTCCTTTTATATTTTCTCCTTTCATTCCTTCATTCTTTCTTTCACCAGTATGTTCCAGGCCAAACACAAAATTTTATAACAAAAATGTAGACAAAATAATGCAGCAAAATATTTTGTTTAATCATTGAAAAAATTCAGTGTTGATCATTAAAACAATGAGAAAATTATATAACTAATTGTTCACACAATTTAGTTAAAAGTTGTGATGACAGCAAACATCAATACATTTTTTTGTATGGCTTAAAGGTTTAGACATCATGTTGGCCTTCAGTAAACACTCTAACAATTAATCACTAGGTGTTTTGCTTGTCTTGATCACCATTCAGTTCACAAATTATCTTTTTCTTATTTCATTCTCCACACTTCTCTTCGTTGCAACCAGAAACAAGTTTAAATTATCAGTCTTTCATTATATTTATTCCAATTAGTGTTTTGCAAATACCTCTGATTCAGATTCATTAAGGAATAGATAGAGAGCTCATATTTCCAATACTCACCACTGAGTCTACTCTACTTACTATAGTGGAAGCCCTAGAGATAGGAGCCAGGTTATTAGATCTAAAGCTCTTAAGAGCATTGCATGTGCAGGTAGGTGTGGGATCTATTTTATTAGAGAAGTGTGTTATTCTGGTCGTCTACTGATGAATTACTTTATAAATTACAAATAAACTGTAAAAAACATATTCATATTTTAGCCCTATTAAATGTAATATATTACATTATAAAACAATAATTTTGAAAGAAAACAATAATAAACAATGAAATTCAACTTCTAGGAACACTGCAATGTACATAAATTAATGTATATTTTAGATATATTTACATATTACTCAGATTTGTATAGCTATGTCCTTGTGGCATTTACAATTTTAAATCAAGGATCCTGAACATCCAAAACAACTCTGAAAAAGAAGAAGAAAGTTGAAAATCTCATATTTTCTTACTTCAAAACTTACTATAAAAGTACAGTAATCAAAACTATGTGGTACTGGTATAAAGACAGACACATAGATCAATAGAAGAGATTGAGAGACCAGTAGGCTGGATAGGGTGGCTCATGCCTGTAATTCAAATACTTAAGGAGGCTGAGGTGGGCCGATCACCTGAGGTCAGGAATTTGAGACCAGCCTGCCAAATATGGCGAAACCCTCTCTCTACTAAAAATACAAAAATTAGTTGGGTGTGGTGGCACTCACCTGTAATTCCAACTTCTTGGGAGGCTGAAGCACAAGAATCACTTGAATTAATGAGTTGGAGGCTGTAATAAGCCAAGATGGTACCAAGAATTTAAAGACTGGATATAAAACTTCACATATATTGTCAAATATTTTCCACAAGAATGTCAAGATGATTACCCTGTAAGAAATAGTTTCTACAATAAATTTTCTTGAGAAAACTGCGTATCTACATATAAAATAATTAAATTGGCTGCTTAGCTTATAACTTTTAATAAAATAACTGAAAAATAGATCAAGAATCTAACATAGACAGCCCAGATATAGGCCTACACATTTATAGTCAATTGATCCTTGACAAAAGTACCCAAAACTCACAATAAATACAGGACAGTATCTTCAGTAAATCATGTTGGGAAAACTGGATAATTGCATACGGAAGAATGGAATTGAACCCCTATCTCACCTTATACAAAAATCAACTCAAAATGTATAAAGACTTAAAGCTAAGACCCCAAAGTATAGAACTACTAGAAGAAACATTGAGAAAAAAAAAAAAAAAAACTTCTTGACTTGGTGTAGGCACCTGATATTTTTGGATATGATTCAAGAAGCACAGGGAACAAAAGCAAAGATAGCTAAATGAGAGTATATGAAACTAAAAAGCTTCTGTACAGTGAAGGAAATAACCAACAGAAAAAAGAGCAGCCTAAGAAATGGAAGAAAATATTTTCAAACTATACATCATATAAGGGGTTAATATTCAAAACATATAAGAAGTTCATACAACTCAATATCAAGAAACAAACTGATTTAAACATAGGGAAGATACCTAAATAGACTTTTTTTTTTTTTCAAATAATATGTACAAATAGCTACTAGGTGTATGACAAAATGTTTAACATCAGTAATGCAAGTCAAAACTACAATGAGATGCTGCTTTGCATCTGCTATAATGGTGATAATCAAAAACACAAAAGATAAGTGTTGGTAAGGATGTGGACAAAAGATAACTCTTTTACATTTTTACTTGGAATGTACATTAGCACAGCCATTATAAAAAGGCAGCATGGAGGTTCCTCAAAAAATAACAATAGAATTAACATTTGATCCAGTATTCCCACTTCTCTGTGTGTGTGTGTGTGTGTGTATATATATGTGTGTGTGTGTGTATATATATACACACACAAAGAAATGAAATCATTATGTCAAAGAAATACCTATACCTCTGTGTTCATTGCATAATTCACAATAGCCAACATATGGAATCAATTTAAGTATCTGCATTAGTCTGTTTTTGCATTGCTAAAATGTATGAAAATAGATATTTATAAGAAAAGAGGATTAATTGGCTCATGGTTCCTCAGGATGTACAGGAAGTACAGTGGCTTTTGCTTCTGAGGAGTCCTCAGGAACCTTACAATCATGGTGGAAGGCAAAGGATAAGCAAAATGTCTCACATGGCCAGAGCAGAAGGAAGAGAGAGAGGAAGGAAGTGCTATATACTTTCAAACAACCAGATCTCATGATAACTCACTCACTCACTCACTCACTACCATGAGAACAGCATCAAGAGTATGGGGCTAAACCATTCATAAGAATTATTCCCCCTTGACTCAATCACCTTCTATCATGCCCCACTTCCACACTGGGGATTAAAACTGAACATGAAATTTGGGTGGATATACAGATTCAAGTGATATAATTCTGACCCTGGACCTTCCCAAAACTCATGTCCTTCTCACATTGCAAAAGCCAATCATACCTTCCTGACAATCTCCCAAAGTCTTAACTTATTTCAGTATTAACTCAAATTTGAAAGCCCAAAATTTCATCTGAGACAAGGTAAGTTCCTTTTGCCTATCAGCCTGTAAAATTAAAAACAAATTAGTTACTTCCAATATACAGTACAGGTATAGGCATTTGGTAGATACTCCTATTGCAAAAGGGAGAAATGAGCCAAAAGAAAAGGGTTACAGCCCTCATGCAAGTCCAAAACCCAGCAGGGCAGTCGTTAGATCTTAAAGCTCCAAAATAATCTTTGAGTCCATGTCCCATATCCAGGGCACACCTATACAAGTGGTGGGCTCCCAAAACCTTGGTCACCTCTGCTCCTCTGGCTTTCCAGGGTTCAACTCCCACAGCTGTTCTCAAGGGCTGGTGTTGAGTGCCTTTGGCTTTTCCAGGCACAGGGTGCAAGCTGCTAATGGATCTACCACTCCAGAGACGGAAGGACAGTGGCCCTTTTCTCACTAGTCAGTGCCCCAACAGGGATTCTGTGTGGGGGTTCCCACCCTATATTTCCCCCCATCACTGCCTTAGTAGAATTTCTCTGTGAGGGCTCCACCCCTGCAGTATGGTTCTGCCTGGAGATCCAGGCTTTTCCATGCATCCACTGAAAACTAGACAGGCTCCTAAGCCTTAGCCTTTGTACTCTGTGCACTTATAGGCTTAAAAACATGTGAAAGCTGTCAAGGCTCACAGTTTTTACAGTCTGAGCTATATCTAGGCCCCTTTTAGCCACATCTGAAGCTGGAGCAGCTGGGATGTTAGTAGGGTCCCAAGGATACATGGGATAGCAGAGCCCTTGGCCTGACTCAGGAAACCATTCTTCCCTCCTAGGTCTCTGAACCTGTTGTGTGACAGGCTGCCATGAAGGTCTCTTAAATGCCTTCAAGGACTTTTTTCCCATTACCTTGGCTATTAACATTTGGATCCTCTTTACTTATGCAAATATCCCCAGTCTGCTTGAATTACTCCCCTGGAAACTTTTTTTTTTTTCCTACAACATGGCCAGGAAGCAAATTTTCCAAACTCTTACACTCTGCTTCCTTTTAAATGTGTTCCAGTTTCATTTCATTTTTTTTGCTTATGTATATGAACATAGGTTGTTAGAAGTAGCCTGGCCACATCTTGAACTTTTTGCTGCTTAGAAATTTCTTCTGTCATATATTTTAAATCATCTCTCTCAAGTTCAAAGTTTTCCGGATCCCTAGGGCAGGGGCAGAATGCCACCAGGTTCTTTGCTAATGCATAACAAAATTGACCTTTGTTCCAGTTATCAGTAAGTTCCTCATTTGCATCTGAGACCTCCTCAACCTGGACTTTATTTTCCACATCATTATCAGAATTTTGATCATAACAAATTAAGAAATCTCTAGGAAGTTACAAACCTTCCCTCATTTACCTGTCTTTTTTGAGCCCCCCAAACTATTCCAACCTCTGCCTGTTACCCAGTTCCAAAGCTGCTTCCACATTTTCAATATCTTTAGAACTATACCTTACTCCTCAGTACCAATAATTTGTATTAGTCCATTCTCTCATTGATATAAATAAATGCCTTAGACTTGATAATTTATTTAAAAAAGGATTTAGTTGGCTCATGGTTCTGCAGGCTGTACAGGAATCATGGCAGCTTACAATCATGGTGAAGGCAAATGAGAGTCAAGACATCTCACATGGCCAGAGCTGGAGGAAGAAAGAGAGCAGGCAGTGCTACACACTTTTAAAAAATCAGATCTCATGATAATTTACTCACTCACTATCATGAGAATAGCCCCAAGGGGATAGCTCTAATCCTTCCATGAGAACTCTGCCCCTTGATCCAATTACCTCCTACCTAGCCCTACCTCCAACATTGGAGATTACAACTGAACATGAGTGGGAACAGAGATCCAAAGTATATTAGTGTCCATTGATGGATGAATGGATAAAAAAATTGTGAAATATACATATACATACACAATGGATCTACCACTCCAGAGTCTCAAGGACAGTAGCCCTTTTCTCACTAGGCAGTGACCCAGCAGGGATTCTGTGTGGGCATTCCCACCCCACATTTCCCCTCCTCACTGCCTTAGTAGAAGTTCTCTGTGAGGGCTCCACCCCTGCAATAGGGTTCTGCCTGGAGATCCAGGCTTTTCCAGGATATATACACTGAAAACTAGTGTGTGTGTGTGTGTGTGTGTATACATATATAAAAAAATATATCATATATATATATATATATCACAAACTCACACAATGGAATGTTATTAAACCTTACTGAAGAATGAAATTCTATCATTTGTGACAACATAGGTAAACCTAGAAGATATTATACTAAGTGAAATATACCAACTACTGAAAGACAAATACTGCATGACCTCACTAACATGTGGAATTTAGGAGTGTTGAACTTGTAGAATAAGAGCATAGAAATGTAATTTCCAAGTGTTGAAGTGGAGATATGAGCTGAAGGACAGCTAAGAATGACTGATCAAAGAAAACAGGGTTTCAGTGAGACAGGATGAATATAGTCTGAAGATCTATTTTAGAGCATGGTGACTATAGTTAATAATAGTATAGCATATTTAAAAAGTGTTAATATATAAGACTTGAATTCTAGCATTCATGGCAATGTGTGTATATGCCTACAGCAAATAGAAAATATGAACTCTATTATTTAAAAACAATCACCTTTATTTTATTTTATTTCTCTCCTCCACTTCCTCTTCATTCTACTCCTCTTTCTCCTCCTACTTCTTATATATTTTAATTATGTCATTTTTCCATATGTTAAAAAATAAATGAAGTAATGTGTTATTTTTCTACACACAAAAATTAAAATTTTCATTGTAAAGCACTGAAATTACACCCAGATAATACTTTTTATCATTAAGGGTATACAAATGTGATGGTATAATGATTATATTTTGCCTGTATGTTTTTACATTGAATGAAAATAGTATTTCATTGGATCAATTTTAATTATTTCCAATAAAAAGTTCCAAATCTCATGATTTTACTTACAGCACAAAGTAAAAATAAAAGGATTTTTGCATATCACCTTAACATTTTAATGTACTTTAATAAGGTTCTAATTTATTACTCAAGGTTTTGCTTTATAAAGTACCAAATGTATTATTGTGCTCTTAACAAAATTAGTGATTGTTGTTTGTAATAGTTTATTCATGACACTAAATTTGGTAACTTTATTTAGGCAATTACATTAACCTGCTTTAAATTGTATCTTTTTACCTTTTAACTCAAGTTCTGAATTTCTTAAGATATCATAATAAAAGAGAACCAACGAGTATGGGTTTTTCAAGACTCTTTTGGCTTTTAATCCAGAATGTGCCTCTTATTAGTGATCTTGTATCAGTTACTTTTATGTTCTGCAACTCATATTCTCCCTTTCCCACACATGTTCAAAGTTGGAAAATCATTGATAGCTACATAATTTTCAAGGGCTTGTTACATATATACAGTGATCTCTCAGTATCCATCTGGGATGGGTTCTAGAAGTTTCTGCAGATATCCAAATCCAGAAATGCTAAAGTCCCTCATATAAAATGGTGCTGTATTTACATATACCCTATAGACATCCTCTTGCACAGTTTAAATCATTTTTAGATCACTTATAATGTCTCATACACTCTAAGTGGTATGTAAATAGTTGTTACACTGTATTTTTTAGGGAATAATGACAAGGGGAAAATGTCTGCCCACGTTCAATATAGACGTGTTTTTAGAAACATTTTCTATCTGCTGTTCGTTGAATCAATGGATATAGAACCCATGGATATAGGAAATTGACTATTTGAGATTAGACAGCCTCTCCTCAGTATTCAAGAGACAAGATGGAGAAAGACAATTAAGGTCAAGATCAGAACCTTGATTAGCTAGAGAAGTATTCTTAAAGTACACCAAAATTAAAGCCTGGTCTATTTTAACAAATCAGTCATTTAAAACCAAGGTTAGAGATCATGGTTGGGTCAGGTTGAAATTCTTGAAACAAGCACATTTTTTAAAAGAAGGAAAAGATGTGAGATTCGCCACTGAAGTTAAAATGCTAGAAAAAGAGGGTGGAAATATAATTCCACATATATGTACATATTTATTAAAAACCTGTCATTCACAATGGTTTTACAGATTCCATGGGAACACATGGTTCTTCATTATAAGGAGCTTTAACCATATGGTGAATGAAAGGTTGAATCAAGTTCTTCAGCCTAGGGTATGAGAGATTAAGTAGCAGCCACCGGAACAGGCTATTTAAATGTCAAGCAAGATAAGACTTGGGTAAATGACTGGGATAATAGACAGGGGGCAGCAGTGAACAAATGGAGCATCACATTTAGCCAACTGCTCTCCTGACCATGTCTGTGAGTTGTAAGTTAGTGATACTTCAGGGTAAGTAAAGTGTGAGTTGGTTAGATAAAAGACAGTATTTTTTGTCCAAGAAAGGAACTGCTCGTAATATTTTCCTTTTAGTTTCTGGCACACGTATTAACATTTATATACATATATTATAACCCATGAATATGGATTTTTCAAGATTCTTTTGGCTTTTAATCCAGAACCTGCCTCTGGATTTTAGCTTATGTATGGCTAAAATCCTCAAATATATTGGATCATTTATTCTAACTTAGATGTCAAAAGAGGTACTTTTTATTTCTCCCCCATCCACCTTTGGGATTTTTTGTTAAAACAAGTTGGAGGACAAAAGTGTGTGTTCAGTTAACATTTTTTATGCTCTGTGTTTATATGCCCTTTTTCCAAAATTAGATAACCAAATTGAATTAAATGTATAACTATGCAATCAGCTTCTTCTGGTTATCCTCGCACACTCCCCCATGATCCAAATTTTCCTACATCTGCATTTCTCCACTGATGTAATTCCACTCTGAAAATGAAAGTTGTATACCCTAAATGAAAACATGGTTCAACTGAAATAAAATAAAAATAAAATTCAAGTTAATAAGTGTAATATTGTTTTATTTCAAAAAAGTAAATATTTCTCTTTTATTTAATCTACCAATTTTTCAAGAAAAATAAAAATATTTAATATATTGTATAAATTATATACTTTTAAATATTTTTTCTGCTTCATCATGGTAACAAACATTGGTTAAACATGTATATATATGATGTGAAAAAAAAAATTTAAAAGCTGTTGGAAACACAATAATCACTTTAAGCTTTGAGAAAAATGTTACTGCAATCTGTGTCACATGTAGTTAAAATTTCTATTCTCAGATTATAGATTAAGTTGTTTTCTAATTTGTTTTGTTCTGTACAACGACTAGAGGGAATTAAAAGAAGTCAAGGACAAAAACCTCCTATCTTCTTAGTTAGTAACCCTTGTTATAGATTAACTTTTCCTTTGTTATTTTACTTAGCTTAGACCAGATAACAGAAAACATATGACTATTACACTTTCTGTTAAATAGGTTAAATATACCCTTCCCAAAAAGAAACACTGCCTGTAACAAATCAAATTGCTATACGTATATTCCAACCTTGTATGAATAATGTAGCCCTGTTGAAAATTCTTGTTTCTGACTACATAAATGAAATTTTAACTTTTCTACTTTGAAACACTGATTCTTGGAGTAGTGTTTCCAGCTGGTCCATTCTCACACTTCACTTGAATAGACTCTCTTTGAATTAGATTCTGCTTCCTTTGATTATTTTAGGTTGACATTACACACACACACACACACACACACACACATATATGTTTTAACCTTGCTTCAGAATAGTATCCTTTGACATCCACAGGGGATTGGTTCCAGGAATCCTCATGCATACCAAAATCCATGGATGCTCATGCCCTTACATACATAAAATAGTATGGTATATGCATATAACTCAAGCACATTCTCTCACATACTTTAAATCAACACTATTATTACTTATCATACCTAATACAATACAAATGCTATGTTAGTATTTATACTGTGTTGGTTTTTAAATTTGAGTTATTTTTAATTGTTTTTTTAAAAAATATATATATATACACACACACACACACACACACCCGCATATATATATATTATACTTTAAGTTCTGGGGTACATGTGCAGAATGTGCAGTTTTGATACATAGTTATACACATGCCATCATGGTTTGCTGCACCCTTCAACCTGACATCTACTGTCCCTCCCCTAGCCCCTCAAACCCAAACAGGCCCTAGTGTGAGATGTGTCCATGTGTTCTCATTGTTCAAGTCCCACTTAATGAGTGAGAACACGAGGTGTTTGGTTTTCTGTTTCTGTGTTAGTTTGCTGAGAATGATGGCTTCCAGCAAAGGACACAAACTCATCCTTTTTTATGACTTCATAGTATTCCATGGTGTATATGTGCCACATTTTCTTTATCCATTCTATCATTGATGGACATTTGGGTTGGTTCCAAGTCTTTGCTATTGTGAACAGTGCTGGAATAAACATAACGTGTGCATGTGTCTTATAGTAGAATGATTTATAGTCTTTTGGGTATATACCCAGTAATGGGATTGCTGGGTCAAATAGTATTTCTAGTTCTAGATCCTTGAGGAATCTCCACACTGTGTTTCACAATGGTTGAACTAATTTACACTCCCAGTGTAAAAGCATTCCTATTTCTCCACATCTTCTCCAGTGTTTGTTGTTTCCTGACTTGTTAACAATTGCCATTCTAACTAATGGTATCTCATTGTGGTTTTGATTTGCATTTCTCTAATGACCAGTGATGATGAGCGCTTTTTCATACATTTGTTGGCCACATAATTGTCCTCTTTTGAGAAATGTCTGTTCATATCTTTTGCCCACTTTTTGATTTTTTTTCTCTTGTACATTTGTAAATTCTTTGTAGATTCTGGATATTAGCCCTTTGTCAGATATATAGATAGCAAAAATTTTCTCCCATTTTGTAGGTTGCCTGTTTATTCTGATGATAGTTTCTTTTGTTGTGCAGATGCTCTTTAGTTTAATTAGATCCCATATGTCAATTTTGGCTTTTGTTGCCATTGCTTTTGGTGTTTTAGATATGAAATCATTGCCCATACATATGTCCTGAATGGTATTGCTTAGGTTTTCTTCTGGGGTTTTTTATGGTTTTAGGTCTTACATTTAAATCTTTAATCCATCTTGAATTAATTTTTGTATAAGATGTAAGGAATGGATCCAGTTTCAGTTTTCTGCATATGGCTAGCCAGTTTTCCCAACACCATTTATTAAATAGGGAATCCTTTACCCATTGCTTCTTTGTGTCAGCTTTGTCAAAGGTAAGCTGGTTGTAGATGTGTGGTGTTATTTCTGAGGTCTCTACTCTGTTCCTTTTAGTCTATATATCTGTTTTGGTACCAGTATCATGCTGTTCTGGTTACTGTAGCTTTGTAGTATAGTTTGAAGTCAGGTAGCATGATGCCTCCAGCTTTGTTCTTTTTGCTTCGGATGGTCTTGGCTATGCAGGCTATTTTCTGGTTCCATATGAAGTTTAAAGTAGTTTTTTCCTATTCTTTGAAGAAAGTCAATGGTAGCTTGATGGGGATAGCATTTAATCTATAAACTACTTTGGGAAGTATGGCCACTTTCAGGGTATTGATTCTTCCTGTCCATGAACGTGGAATGCTTTTCCATTTGTTTGTGTTCTCTTTTATTTCCTTGAGCAGTGGTTTGTAGTTCTCCTTGAAGAGTTCTTCACATCCTGAGTAAGTTGTATTCCTAGGTATTTTATTCTCTTTGTAGCAATTCTGCATGGGAATTTACTCATGATTTGGCTCTCTGTTTGTCTGTTATTGGTTTATAGGAATGCTTATGATTTTTGTACATTGATTTTGTATTCTGAGACTTTGCTGAAGTTGCTTATCAGCTTAAGGAGATTTGGGGCTGAGACTATGTGGTTTTCTAAATATACAATCATGTCATCTGCAAACAAGGACAATTTGACTTCCTCTTTTCCTATTTGAATACTCTTTATTTCTTTCCCTTGCCTGATTGCCCTGGCCAGAACTTTCAATACTATGTTGAATAGGAGTGGTGAGGGAGGGCATCCTTTTCTTGTGCTGGTTTTCAAAGGGAATGCTTCCTGCTTTTGCCCATTCAGTATGATATTGGCTGTGGGTGTGTCAGAAATATCTCTTATTATTTTGAGCTATGTTCCATCAATACCTAGCTTATTGAGATTTTTTAGCAGGAAGGGGTATTGAATTTTGTCAAAGGCCTTTTCTAAATCTATTGAGATATTCATGTGGTTTTTGTCATTGGTTCTGTTTATTTGATGGATTATGTTTATTGATTTGCATATGTTGATCCAGACTTGCATCCCTGGAATGAAGCCGACTTGTTCGTGTTGGATAAGCTTTTTGATGTGCTGCTGGATTTGATTTGCCGGAAATTTTTTGAGGATTTTCGCATAGATGTTCGTCAGTGATGTTGGACTAAAATTTTCTTTGTTTGTTCTCTCTCTGCAAGGTTTTGGTATCAGGATGATGCTGGCCTCATAAAATGAGTTAGGGAGGATTCCCTCTTTTTCTATTGTTTGGAATCATTTCAGAAGAAATGGTACCAACTCCTCTTTGTACCTCTCATAGAATTCAGCTGTGAACTGTTCTGGTCCTAGAGTTTATTTGGTTGGTAGGCTATTAATTACTGCCTCAATTTCAGATCTTGTTATTTGTCTATTTAAGGATTTGATTTCTTCCTGCTTTAGATTTGGGAGGGTGTATGTGTCTTGGAATTTATCCTTTTCTTCTAGATTTTCTAGTTTATTTGCATAGAGGTGTTTATAGTATTCTCTGATGGTCGCTTTTATTTCTGTGGGATCAGTGGTGATATCCTCCATATCACTTTTTATTGCATCTATTTGATTCTTTCCTCTTTTCTTCTTTATTCTTCTGGCTAGCAGTCTACCTCTTTTGTTGATTTTTTTTTTTTCCCTCAGAAAACCAGCTCCTGGATTCATTGATTTTTTTGAACTGTTTTTCATGTCTCTATCTCCTTCAGTTCTGCTCTAATCTTAGTTATTTGTTGTCTTCTGCGAGCTTTTGAATTTGTTTGCTCTTGCTTCTCTAGTTCTTTTAATTTTGAGGTTAGGTTGTCGATTTTAGATCTTTCTTGCTTTCTCTTGTGGGGATTTAGTGCTATAAATTTCCCTCTAGAGACTGCTTTAAATGTGTCTCAGAGAATCTGGTACGTTGTATCTTTGTTCTCACTGGTTTCAAAGAACACCTTTATTTCTGCCTTCATTTCATTATTTACCAAGTAGTCATTCAGTTATCCATAATTGTTTCAGTCTACAGATATGGATCCTGTGGATGAAGAGAACCAAATGTACCTACTATTTGTTTCCCTGTCCCACACACAAGGTAGCTGGTTGCCTACTTTTTCCTAATTATCACACTCTGAATGTATTATCTTATGAGCCTTTCAATCAAACAAATGCCTTTTATTTGTCCTACAATTTTCCAAAGGCAGAGTTTAAAAACAATTTAAAATCTCACTTGGAATTTCTTTCAGCTACAAGTCTATGGCTTTTAAAATGAAACATACATAGAAAATCATACTAGCAAGTACTGATTAGCTCTGTTAACTTTAAGACTGTGGTGAACTTATGTCTAACTATGAAACCAAGCCTTCTGGTATAGTATCTGTCAGTGTGAAAGGAATTTATTTTAGATATTTTTCTACATTATACTTAATATGATTAATAAAACAAATAAATGCCTAATCCCAACTATCCAACTTTGGTATACTTTCTTTTTTTGGTATATTTTCTTTTTTTTTTATAAATTATTTTCTACATTATGCTGATATATGTGTTAAATACATAGAATCTAACTAGGTTTTAAAAGAATAAATGATATATGACATAGATGACTCAACCATGAATTAATTTTACTTTTTAAACCAATTTTGAGTTCACTTTAAGTTTCCTTTACATAAGTAGACATATACCTAGTTATCAAGGTAAATACAAATATACCAATTTTATACATCAATAGTGTGGGTACATTTCTGCTACAGTAAATATTTTATATAATTAGTAATATGTATTCCATGTGTATATTTCAAGCATTTTTATCCAAATTTATCTTCCCTTGGTCATCACTAATTTTTATACCATATACTTGTAACAAAAATGCTGATCAACTGGATCATTTTTCACAGAAGAAAGCTTCACAAGAAATTAGCATATGTTAGAAGAAGAAAAACAGAATACAATGAGGAACATTTCGTTTGTGAGGAAGATTAGAATTCAATTCTTCAAAACTGTCAGAGCCTCTACTCTATGGTAGCTTTCAGAATACAATTCGATTTTTCATTTATTTTAACACTTTTTCTACTCTCCTGAGAAAGACAACTATTTATGTTTTTATATTCGACTAATATATAGTTCACAGACGTCATTTCTTTGAGGTTCTTCACGATGTTGTGAGTCAGGAAGCTTAACATTTTTGGCTATGTTTAAGTGGTATATTGAAATTAACTTCTACTGACCTATGAACACAAGCTAAGGGTAAATAAAGCAGGACCTAGAATTATTATTATTTTATTTTTTGGCATAAATGTTGAGTGATCTTTTCGTTTTTTAGCATTGCAGTGGAGAGTCAAGAATATAAACCACTAACATAATGCATCTCTTGCATGGTTTCAGGTACAAATAAGTAAAGTGTGTTGACTTTTTCTTTCTCCACTTGCCTTTTTAATCTTGCCTCCCAAATGGCTGTTAGGGTTGCATATTTCATCCCCGATTCCACAGATCTTGTTCCATCATCATATTTACATTGCTGTAATATCTTGCTAACTGTACTGATAGCGTTTTCCTCTCTCTTTCTTTAGTCCATTCTTCACATTTCAGAAACAATAATTTTTTCTCACATTTCAATTCAGTAGATGTTCATAATTGGTATAATGAAATCCAACCATTCCCCCGAAATCTGAAAATATGTCTGTTATGCCCTTTAAAACAGATTGAATGTCAAGCAGAATATATCTATACAAACACACACACACAAGATATATAATATATATACTGCTTCCTCTAATATCGGTAGTGCTATGATTCTTTTCATGAAATACTTCTTTTTTTCCAACAAGTTTTAATGGACAACCCATATACTTAAAGTTAATTCAAATTGTTTATTTTATATGACTTAGAAAAAATAGTTTAGTAAAAATAGAAAACTAAAATTTTATATTAAATATTAGATAAATCAGCATTGGAAAAAAACACCACATAGAGTTATTGGTGTAATTGTAATTACTCGTTACATTACAGTATTCAGATTTAGATAAAATACATTTATACCTCCTGTGTTATGCCAAATATAAACACGAATTTAAAATAATTTAAAAGGAAATAATGAATATTAGATTTATTGTGCAATGTCTTTTCTTACACACACAGTTGCAATAGCAATGATACATTGGTAAATTTCTAAAGCAATTGAATTTACTATACACAAAATAATATTTGAATATTTTAGAAAACCTAGAACAGACTATAATGACCAGTAAAGTAGTTCCAACCACTAAAGAAAAAAAAAAATACATTTTTGTTGAATTATACAGTGCAAGGCATTTTGCATTATTTTCCTTTAGAGACTCATGTCTAAGTTGCATAGATGAAAAATAAACTTCTGTAGCATCTGTCTGTTAGAGGCAAATATACTACTATAGTTTTTAATTTGTGAAACAACACAGTAGGCCAAAAATGTAAACTAGGTAAAAATTAAGAGGAAGATAAACTATTCATTCCTCTTACCCTTGATAGAATGAAATTGCAAATACATACATAAGCAAATGAATAGTTATAAACGTAAGATTGACTTTGCAAAAGATGAATATTTCTTCTGAAATCTATCCAAAATAAATATTGTTTTTAGTTTAGTCTCTGGAATAAAAATGTTTCAACAATTTTAAGATTTAGACAAAGCCATCTGGGCTCTTCTCCTACCCTTTTTTTCTCCAGGAAGCTCTGCTACATAAACTTCTGTAGTGGACAACATGAGATAACACCCAGATTGAAATTCAGGAGTGGTACACCCAGTTTCTACAAGGACAGCTCTCAGCTGCTAGCCTCTCCTTCAAATATAGATGAAGAAAGACACCTTGCCCAAGGTGATGATTTCTTCATGAGATGGCTTTCTTCCAATGAGTGATTAATATTGAGATATAAAAGCCCAACCTTCTTACTTCAACTTGAGACAGCTTTGAGGTATCATCCCAGCATCAGAGCTACCAATAAGCACAGCTGAGGCCCTTGTATGGGAGGACTGCAGCCCATACTGAGTCCTGCTTCCTCCGATCCCTTCCACAAGTATTTATACCTAGAACACTCTCCAATAAACTGCCTGCATACTAACATTCATCTCCTAGGTTGTTTCTCAAGAAGTCAAACAAAAAACTCACCCCTTTTTGTACATTCCTTCACATAGTCTTATTATGCATAATTCAAAGAATATATATTTTAGAGTAAGCTAGTCCTTTAGAGTCCAAGCTCTGTAGGGCCTGCAGTAACATGCAGTTGCCCCAAAAATACTAAACTAATGAAGTAGTTTTTTCCAAAATGTATGGAAACTAACCAATAAAGCAATAGTTTTATTATAATTATAAGTACTATTCTCTAATATGGGACATCTGTTGCTAAGTACTTGAAAATCAATGTATTATCTATTTACTACTCTGTTAAAATTAATTGTTAGGATTAGTGAAGTACTGAGAAAACAACAAAAATCGGTTTTGTTTCTGTTTCTTTGAGACAGAGTCTCACTGTCGTCCAGTCTGGAGTGCAGTGGCAGTGATCCCAGTTCACTGCAACCTCTGCCTCTCTGGTGATAGCTATGCTTCAGCCACCAGAGTAGCTAGAATTACAAACTAGAGATGGGTATTTGTCATGTTGCCCAGGCTGGTCTTGAATTTCTGGCCTCAAGTGATCTGCCAGCCAGGTCCTCCCAAAGTGCTGGGATTACAGGTGTCAGTGACCACTCCCGGCCCAAAAGAGGATTTCAATTATGAATTTGTTACTAACTAAATATGTCGCCTTGGGCAGCCACTTAATTTCTGTAGATTTCAATCTTCTCTTTAATAAAATGAATGTTTAAACCAAAATAGTATGTCTCCTTTCAAGAAAAGTCTGGCAGGAGAAGGATAATCCATAATAAGAGATGAATACAAAAAAAATACATCCACATGTTCAGACAAATGATAGTTTGTTGATTCTAAATATCATAAAAAGAAAGCTTTGATTATGGTTAGAAATAGTGAAAGTTTCCATGTGAGCACTGTGGTTGATATTCTATAGTATAGAACTGTCACTCAAAAGTAAAACACCCAGTTTCAGGATCAAATTCTCCGGTCTCCTGGTATCAAGGTTAGCTATGGAAGTAACTTTCCTTTGAGGAAAAGTGAAATATTGTATTTGTGGAGCAAAATTTTAAGTATCTGTTGCACTTTCTCCAAATTTTCTCTTCTCTTCCGGCTAGATGAAGAGATTGACAAGGCCTTAAGGGAAGCTGGACCACACAATGAAAGGAGCTGGGATCCTGGATCATTGTGTGGATAAAGGCAGCCTGCCAACAAGACACTGATATTGTATTGTTAACTATGAAGTAGACTTTTCTTGTTACTAAACTACTGCCATTTTGTTCTGTGATGGTGATTATTCTAGCAACAGTCATTACCAGAATGAAGTTTAATATTATCTATTTCAAAATGTTTCCCCTTCGATCCCTACTTCCCATTAGATTATACATGCCCTGAGATAGTTCATTACATAAAATAAAATTCAGCTGGCAATTATCTGTAAACTGCCAACATATAGCATTATTCTATTATTTTATATGCATGACAAGCACTGGCACCTTCTTGATGTAGTTATATCACTTATTAAACATTAGTGCCGTATACCATTTTGTAGCATTTTAAAATTTAAATTATTGTAATCTGTCAATACACAAAAACTATATCATAATAAAATATGCACACTTTTCCATTCTGTAAATTTGTTAGTTTCCTTCTGAGATGTACATATTAAAAAGAATGTGATGAATTAGCAGAAATACAAGAAAATCTGCCAATAATATAACAGTTTAGAAATAAAACCAATCAGAAAATGCTTAAATAATTAAATTTTGTTCCAACTCATTAGGGAAAAATTGGCTTGAGAGAAAATTTAACATAATATTAAATTACATAACAGATTTGAGGAACATGATTGTTTACAACGTAGTTGATGATTTAAATGGAAATCATGGGAAATTTGATTTGCTGAGTATTCTGCATTTAAAAATAAAAACAGTTGAACTTAGTGTTAAGTAGCTTTTAGGTTTTAGAAATCATTAATTTCTTCTTTCAGCAATTAGTACTTGCTATGTATCAAACACTATGCTTATCAGTTGGAGAACAAAAATTATTAGACTTGGCCCCTGTCATAAACAGCTCTCATTCTAAGAAGAAATAAAATAATAAGTCTATAAAATAGAAACAGGAGCTAAAGGTAGTTGAAAAGCATCAAGCAGTCATCTCTTCTCTCTACCTTCCTGCCATTCCTGCATAACCCACGTTATTCTTCAGAATGATATTTTTAAAAGTTAATCACCTTATTTCATGCCCTGAATTACATCACCTAATAATTAGTACCTAATTGTTTCTCATTGGGCTTAAAACGGTTTCAACACTGCTTTCTCTCTCCTGACAGCCTTATGAGATCGCTTCTGCCTAAGTTCCCTCCTTATCTAACACTATTCTCCCTCTTACTCTCTAGACACTTCGGGTTTCTTTCTGTTTTCACATGCATCAAATATACCTTATGCTCTTAGGAACTGCTGTTTCCTCTGCCTGGGCTTTCCATTTCTCAAATCTTTGTATGGCCAATTGGTCCTTTAACTCCAAACATTAAGATGTCAGTTCCAATGATGCTGCACAGAACTATTGTATAGACCATCCTTTCCAAAGTTTATCAGTTTTCTAATGACCTTTATATTTTACTATTTTTAGATCTTTGTAGCTTTTGTTACTCTGTAAAATTATATTTATATGCATTTATTTACTTCTTTGTGACTTGACCCTTTCTATTAAAATTTAATTTTTATGATAAGCAAGACTTGGTATCTATGTCTTACTGCTTTATCTTCAACAATGAGAATCATTCTTGGTGTACATATTAACTGCTTTAAAAATTGTTGAATTTTAAATGAATGAGTGAGGACAAAATTATAAACCAGATTGGGCATGGTTGAGTCTTGAAGAGTGAGTAGAATCTAACCAAAAATAGATTCCTCCTTAGTAAATAATAATAATGCATCAATATTATTTTATTAAATGTTACAAATGCATTATACTGATGTATAATGTTAATGACAAGGTGAAACTGGGTATGGGACATACAGATACTCTGAGTTTATTGTATATGTACAACTGTTCTAAAAAGTAACACCTACTTACAGAACAGTGTCACATAAAAATGCAAAAATGATGTGTCACCGTCAGGATCCAGCCCAAGCTGAGGACCAAGGGGAGTAGGTGGATGAGCGGGGGCAACTGTAAAACACTCAAGGAATCCTAGGGAGTTTTGACATGGCTTTACTATTTTTTTTTCCCCCCCTACTCTTTTTTTTAACTCACTTTTTTCTCTGCATGTAAGTCCAGGAAAAGTGTGAAGACCCATGTCAAAACTCTTTACGATTCCTCGAGCGTCCTTTCAGCTGCCCACCATTCATCCACCCACTCCCCTCAGTCCTCAGCTTGAGCTGGAACCTGACACTTGGCGTGGCATTTGGCGTAGTTGGCAGGATCCCGAGCTGGGTGAGCCTTCAGTCCCCACTGATTCTGGATTAACTGTGTGGCCACAACATGGGTTGTGGCACCCCAGTGGCAGCTGTGCTGCAAGGATGGGTTCTGGTGGAAACCCGGGCGGCAGTAGGTGGATCCCGCATGAGCATGGAGAAGGCACTGAAGCAGCTGGAAGCACAGAGCACTGAGTAGAAGTGAGTTTTTGCTGGTGGAGTAGGGTGGGGATTTTTGACTGCCCTATGAGAAATACACACCCAGTCCCTAAGGGATGCAGCAGAGGTAAGGGTCTTCCAGGCACAGGAGGGGTTCCTGGAAGCCCAGCTACACAGCTCAGAAAAATAGTTAGAAGCTGCCACGAATGGAGACCTCCAGGTGCAGGTGGGGCACCTGGAGGCCAGGCTACAGATCTTGGAAAAAAAAAATAGAAGTTGCTGTGAATGCAGGCCTGGGTCCATTGTCTCTGCTGGAGACCTCCACTCGGTCTGATACTGAGGAGGCCATTGGCGGGAACAAGAAATCCGTGCCATAAAAAGGGAGAAGATGCCCCAGCCACAGGGGGGCCCCCATGGGAGAAAATGGTGCCCCAGTGAGTGACATGCTCACAGACGTGAATAGATTTGATTTTGGCTGGGACTGACTAACAGAAAATCAATAACCAGGCCAATGAAGTATTCTTAACTTTGTGGAAACTGTTGTCTCTGGAGCAACAATTCCAGAAAATGCCCAAGGGGGAGAACATTGCTGCATGACCCAGTCCCGCCTGGGTACTCCAGCTCAAAGACTAAGTGCTGCAGCCAGGCGGGGTTGTAAAGCCTTTTCTGTTTGATAAGGGAACTGGTCAAGGTGCCCAGCTTGGGGGAACACTGGACAACCAGAGGGCACATGTGGAGTTAGCAATCCACTGATTCCTCACCAATGTACAGCAAGTGCTGGCACTGGTAGACATCAGCACAGGTATATTCTGGGAGTGGACATTTTACACGATTTGGAAGCTGTGCCGTCTATCAGACTTGAGGGACCTGTTGATGACAGAATTGGGATGGTATCACTATGTGGTGGACTTGGCTAACACATTTTTTTTTTTTCCTACAGAGCAAGGAACAGTTTGCCTTCATGGGAGGGCAACAGTGGACTTTTACAGCGTTGTCGCAAGGCTATGTGCATAGGACCACCATGTTATGGTCTTGCTAATGATATTATCCTAACCTCTGATTCTCTTGCAGATTTAGAAGTGGCAATGTTCCCCTGGCCTAGAATTAAGATAGTATGGCTGAGACTGCCTTCCTGGAAGCCAGATGGTCTATTCAGCAGGCACAAGCCCTACAGGTAGTTGACCAGGGGCACCCATTTGAGCCGGATGTGCCTGTGACCACAGATGGTTTCAGCTGGGGTGTGTGGCAGCACACAGAGGGCTTAAGAACACCAGTAGGCTTTTGGTCCCAGCTATGGAAGGGAGCTGAGCTCTGGTATTCATTAAAAGATAAACAATTGGTAACTGCATATGCTGCCTTTCAGGCTCATGAGAGCGTGGCATGATGGGCTACAGTCATCGTGCGGATGACTTACCAGATACTGGGATGGGTGCATTGATGGATAATGACCCCCTGGACTGGGAAAGCAGTTAGTAACTGCATATGCTGCCCTTCAGGCTCATGAGAGCATGGCATGATGGGCTACAGTCATCATGCGGATGACTTACCTGATACTGGATGGGTGCATTCATGGATAATGACCCCCTGGACTGGGAAAGCAGTTAGTAACTGCATATGCTGCCCTTCAGGCTCATGAGAGCATGGCAGAATGGGCTACAGTGGTCATTCATATGACTTACCCATTAGCAGGATGGGGGCGTTCACAGATAATGACCCTGCGGACTAGGGCACCACAGACATCCACTTGGGCAACATAGGGCACCTACTTAGAGCAGTGAAGTACTCTGAATGCAAATCCTTTAGCAACAGAGCTGCAAGAGGTCTTGGGACCTGTAGTTTTAATGCAATTTAAGGACATGGGGCCTAAGGCCATGGGACCTGAGGCACCCCTAGACCCTGAGCTTTCACTATTTAAGGAAGGGTGTCCCCCCATTCTCCATAGGGCATGGTACACAGATGGGTCCAACCATGGTGCTACTGCTGCCTGGACCACTGCTGCAGTCCAACTTAGTACTAATTACCAAATGGTTTGAAGCTGGATGTGGACGAAGTAGCCAATGGGCTGAATTCAGAGCCATATGAATTGTGATCATGAAGGAGGTGACACCTATGTTAATCTGCACCAATAGCTGCGCAGTTTATCAAGGCTTAACCTTGTGGTTAACTACTTAGAAGTTACAAAAGTGGTTAGTCACTGGCCCATGTGGGGCCAGGACATGTGGCAAGACCTATGGGAGGAAGGATGACCTCCTTCGACCAGGTATGGGGACAAACAGTAAGCTTTTGTTGCCTGCCCCAACACCCCTAAAGGTAGAGGAACAAGAAACCTGGCTTAATATATAAAGTGACATTGGGGTAAAGTTACCATGGGGTGGTTGCTGACATATGTCTGACCTGTGTGTCTGGGGACTGTGTGTGAAGTTTGTGTATCAGGCCTGTGTTCCCAGAGCTTGTGTATCAGGCCTGTGTTCCCAGAGCTTATGTGTCAGGTTTATGCGTCAAGCCTTGTGTTGGGCCTGTGTGCCCAAAACCTATGTATCAGGCCTCTATGTCAGACTTGCGTGTCCAAGGCCTGTGTCTCCCTTGGCCTAGCGGTTAGAGTGTAAGAAAAATGGAAGTACTGTGGGCAGGAATAGGCCACGGCAGGCATGTGGTCCAGCATGACTCAGTGGGTTTGGAGTACAGGCACACAACTCTGCACATTATGTAACCACAACATGTGGGCACATTATGTAACCACACCACATGAGGTAAATTAGGTGATCACCCATATGAGCTCATGCTTGGCTCAGAGCCACTATTGTTTGTAGAAGGTACAATTACCCTGCCTAAGCTGTACATATGGCTCTCGCTCACGTCCATAGAGAAAGTAAAGTCATGTCGAAACCATCTGTGATTCCTTGAGTGTTTTTCCAGCTACCCGCCACTTGCCCAACAACTCCTCTTGGACCTCAGTTAGAACCTGATAGGGTGGTGGAAATACAGTTTCACAGCAAAAGATAAAATGATGTGAGGATATCTCCAACCACTTTGATACAAAAATCTCATGTTATTGGTTTATGCAGGTAAGAATATAGGCTGTTTACAGTTGGACTCCTCAGGAGTGGATACTGAGATGAAGATTCATGTGAGAGGGAGAGAGTAGGAATTATTTCTAGGATAACTAATAGTAGAATAGAGAAGCAGGACTGGAAAGGAAAGGACATAGAAGGGTGGTGCATCAAGCAAAGTCTCCTGGAAGGTAAGTTTGACTCGATCCTGCAGAGAAGATGTGGAAATAATGTGGGCCACCTTTTAGAAGATTCATAGGAAAGGCAGTAGCTGAAATATTTACATGGCACAGCACTCAGTTACTACTTTAGCCAGACTTAGGTAAGATCAGGTGCTCTAAATTCCCAAAAATCTTCAACTAGGGTGAGGCAGGCAAGTCCTTGCAGCCTGAGTGCTCCTTCAGAGAAAGACATAGGGGCTTGTCGTTAGAAGTAGAAGCATTCTGAAAGCTGGAGATAGTAAAGGAGTCTAAACAGACCTTTATGGAACACTGAGACTGATTTGATTGCTAGAGTCAAATCTCTGTATTAATTACTTTAATCCTGGTTCAGTTCTGGACAATGTATGTTATTTTAGGAGTAAGGTTCCTAGTAATATCAACTTGTTTAGGTCCAGTTGGTTTTGTCCTCTGAATTACCTTAGTTGTACAACTGTAGTAATATATGTTTATTTTGCTGAGTTAACAGTTGTTATATTTTAGAGTGCATCAGCTTGTTGTACTCTATTTCTTGAGTTTCTAATTTAGTAGAGTTAGGTTAAGGCCTAGAATTTGTAGTTACAAGAGTTTCTCAGGTCATGCTTATGCTGCTGATCTGAGACATCACCATTCCTCTTTATATTTGGAAATATATAAATATTCTCAACATATGTTTCCTGAGTATTTTTCATATATGAACATAATCATCTTGTATATAGAAGATAATTGGTCTTTGTGAATTATGAAGTCTTAAAATGTTCCATCATATTAAATACTCATTTGATTTTAATCATCGGAATATATTTTATATTTTTAATATACTCTTAATAAATGATTGCTTATCTTTTTGTTTTATTTTTACAAATATCTTGTCATTATTTAAGAAACATAAGTAAATATAAGAGCTAAATAAATACATTTGTCCTATTGAAAAAATGACAGACACTTGGGTTATATTTGTTTGCTTTGGTACACACATAACAAAGTATAAACCAATAAGAATATACACCACAAGAAAATGAAAGATTAAACAATTTAATTTTTAATTCCTCCTTGAAATTACAGCATCTTGATATATATGAATTTTTGTATTGCTCTATTAGGTAATACATTTTCGATAAATTCTTAGATTAGGAGTATCAGTGAATTCATGCAGCATTTCATTTGCTCTTGGAATATTGAGTAAAATTCTGTTTCAGATCAAAAATAACGCAGTAAACTGTAATCTGTGTATAAAAAATTCATAAATCAAAATGCCTACATATAATTTGTCCACTTTAAAATATCCTAGGCTTCAGAGGTGAGATCCAATATTTCTTACAAAAAATTACTTAAACAATTCTACTTACTTTAAAATGAAAATGATTGTGGTGAGGCCGGGAGCAATGGCTCACTCCTATAATCCCAGCACTTTGGGAGGCCAAGGCAGGCGGATCACGAGGTCAGGAGATTGAGACCACCCTGGGTAACACAGTGAAACTCCGTCTCTACTAAACATACAAAGAAATTAGTCGGGCGTGGTGACGGGCACCTGTAGTCCCAGCTACTGGGGAGGCTGAGGCTGGATAATGGCGTGAATCCAGGAGGTAGAGCTTGTAGTGAGCCAAGATCGCACCACTGCACTCCAGCCTAGGCAACAAAGTGAGACTCTGTCTCCAAAAAAAAAAAAAAAAAAAAAAAAAGAATGTGGTGAACTCATCAATATATATTTGTATAACAAAGTGTAACAAAACTGCCGTAGAGCTACATCTTACAGGGAGCTTTCCATGAATCTACGTTGGTTATTTGGGTATTAAGTTATTTTAGGTTAACTATGGGAATGATGTATATTTCATAAAGTAATCTTGTTCTTTTATTGGTCTGACTCATTGTAACATTTTCCTCTTCAGCAGTAGTTCTGATTATGTGGTCTATACTTACTTCAGTGGCAGGCTTTAATTCTTTTTTTATTCTCCAGAAGTAACTGAATACTGTCATTTATTTAATTCTTTAACAATTTTTATTAATGTTTATAAAACATCAATAAAATATATTATTAGTTCTGGTATATATTATTAGAATATCTTAGAATTGCTGTATGATTGCATTTTTCACCACAATTCCCAATATTTAACTGCAACTTTAAGTGGCTACTCTTAATTCTCTATGTTATCAAACAGATACTCATTTATTCTGAGGAGGCACTGATCATCCTTCAATGTTTTTCATAGGCAGAAAGAAACACAATTTTAGGGAAGTACCACATACTACAAAGAATATTAGAAAAATAGAATTAACATAAAAATCATAATCACTATCTAAAAGTCAGTTTAAAATTTCCATTATTTAAATATCAATACTTGTGTACTCTTCAGCATTTAAAAAGAAGCTAGTAAAACATAAAAACGTAAGGTTTTTGAAGATCCAGGTCTACTGCACTAGAGGTAATCCAAGGAATCTCAGTGACCTAAAACACATTCCCAGCTAAAAGCATCAGCTCACGTTCTTTAGGTATACTGTCTGGCCCTGGACCGATATATGGATTGAGAGATTGCAATATGCATCAATTAGCAGGGTATCTTGAGGAAACTGCAGAGTGCATTTAGCTGCTACAGCTGGCAGAACTGGCCTGTACAGCTTATTACCACAGTAGAGAAATTTTCTCTGGCCCCACTGCCCTCAGTGAGAAATGTCTAATAACAGGATCCACTTTGTTTCACTGAGAAATGAGGATTTTTACCTATAACATACAAATATACACAGTAAATTCCTTCATGAGGAATTACAGAGAAAACCACCTCCATTCCACTTTGGCAATCACACATTTGAACTTTGATTACACATTGAATATTGAATTGCAATGTTCCCTGATAGCCTTCTACCTTCAACACTTCGAAATTTAGACTTTTTCTTTTTTTTCAAAAACATACTCTTTTTTTAATTATTTATTTATTTATTATTATTATTATTTTTTCTGTAACCCATGTCCTTATTTGGTCTGAATCTCTTCTTAACACTTACTGTCAAACCCTCCCAGTTTTTCCAAGTTACTAATTACTGCTCACCCTTCTGGCTTTTATTTTCAATATATATGGCTAGCCAAAGTTGCTCCCTCCCACACCCTGGACTACTCTTCTCAGCCCATCCCATCACTCATTAACCAATTACAAACTGCTTCTCCCTAGCATTATTGATATGATGTAAACTAGATCCTGATAGAAACATAAAATGATTTTGATCAGGTTAGACAGAAGGATGTGAAGATAGGAGGCTTTCCACAGGCTACTTTGGAGACTGGGCCTGTGAATTTGAGCTAAAAAGAAAAACAAGTGCTTAGAAAGGAACAGAATATATAAAGAAGAAAGCAGTGCTTAGTTGAAGGAGCCCACATTGTGTGTTTTAATAATACTTCTTATTTAAAGGGTTGATCAATGGGCAAAAAGCTACAGTTAGGTAGAAAGAATAAGTTCTGGTGTTCTACTGCACAGTAGGATGACTGAAGTTCACAATATTGTATATTTCAAAATGGCTAGAAGGTTTTGAATGTTCTCAGCACAAAGAAATGCCAAATGTTTAAGATGCTGGATATGCTAATGACTCTGATTTGATCCCTGCACAATCTATACATGTATTAAAGCATCATGTTGTACCCTAGAATTATGTACAATTATTATGTAACATAGAAAATTTTAAAAATAATAAGTTTTGAATTATATTCAAGAAGATTTTTTAAAAAGTTAGCCTTGCACGGTAGTATGCCCCTGTGGCCCCAGCTACTTGGGAGGCAGATGTGGGAGGACTGCTTGAGCCCTGGAGATTAAGGCTGGTGTAAGCTATAATGACACTACTGCACTCCAATCTGGGCGACAGACGCAGTCTCTGAAAAAAAAAAAAAAAAAGAGTAAAAGGTAGGCTTCTGTTCTCCATAAATAATCATTATTCATAATTTTCCTTGCTGCTTTGAGAAATGTAAGGATATAGAAGTCTTTATTCTTTCAACAGGAATGTTGATGAAATTATAATATATATAATGTCAAACTAACATTTTTTTATACCCCAAGGATATTTTTATATTACTATATATACACATATACTGTATTCTATTTAATGGGTAACATGTATTCCATTATAGTGTGGTTCATAATTATTTAGTCAGTTACATATTAATAAGTTGTTTCTAGTTTTTTTTCTCTCTTCAATAAAATAAATGCTGTATAGAAGATCCTTGCCCTGAGCACATCCACAGAATAAATTCCTAGAAGCTTATTTGCTGGGACCAAAAATTATGTCTATTGTAAAGGTCTTTATGATCGTTTACACCACTCAGATTTTCTCACAAATGGTCCTGGGCATTGAGTTCTCAGCTTAACATCACCCTCTCAGACCTTTATGAACAACATGGTAATTTGTGGTTCTCTGTTAATATGTTACTCATTGTCTTTTGTGTTTTCTACCAGAATGTGGGTCCCATGAGAACAGAGACATTTTTGGACTTCTTCACCATCAGTAGGTACACAGTAGGCAGTCCAAAAATAGTTGCTACATAAGTAAACATTAATATTAGTATCATGATAACATTTCATGACATTTTGTTTACTAATAAAGAAACAATAAACAGAACTGTGGAGTGTTTTTGAATCTTGGTCCTTGGACCCGTTTATTTATTCTGTAAGTGACTTTATGTAGGTCTATTCCTTTAAGTAGCATTTATATGTATGTGACTCCTACAAACATATTTCTAACCCAAATAAAAATGATATCCCTTTAAGAATTCCTAAAGAATAAATTCTAGAATCTATGTAACCGCTTCTTGTCACTTTCATTACTAATATGCTTGTACAAACTATAATAATTTCTCACCTGAGTTACTAAAGAGCCCTTAAATTAGTCTCTCTGATCTACTCTTATTCTTTTAAAATCTGCTCTTGAATCAGCAACTATCAGATAATTTTTAAACATAGGTCAAGTAATATCACTCCTCTTCCAAACATCAAAGTGAACATTATACCAGTAATAACTCACATTGACATTTGTGTCCCTGGATATGATACTATGAGAAGGGCACATCAGCTCTCTCTTATTTTTCCCCAAAATTCATAACCTTGATCTAGTAATGAGAAAACACCAGTCAAACCAAAATTGAGTGACATTCTACAAACTATCTTACCAGTACTTACCAAATGTACCACGGTCATAAAAGAAAATGAAAACCAGACAAATTATTATAGCTTGGAGATGACTAAAGACACACAACAACTGAATGCAAGATGATATAATGGATTGCTTCCTGAAACAGAAAATGCATATTCATTTAAAGATGGATAAATTGGAATAAAGTCCGTACCTTAGTTAATAGTATTATGCTAACAATAATTTCTTAATTTTGACAAATGTACTATAGCTATTTAACATTAAAAAAAAGGTATGTGGAAAAGTTCTATCTTTACAATTATTTTGTAAATCTAAATTTATTTCAAAATAATAATATTAAAAATAATTTTGTGCCTTTACTTTTCACTTATAAAGAGAAAATGGAGTCTCATTGTACCCACAGTTGCTGCCTCGCTCCACTTGCCTTTCCCCAGCATCTCTTATCAACCTTTTGATTCATTGCTCCTCACTCGTTTGATCACTGTGCTCAACCAACTTCCTTGATTTTTCTTTTTTAATTGAGAAATTCAGGCCTCAGGGCATTTGCACTTGTTTTGAGATCTATTTCCTCAATTTTCCACAAGGTTTTCTTTCTCAGATGTCTGAGCAGGTCTCTGCTGAAAAGTAACCTAAGAGTAAATCTTTCCCTGACTATCTTTCAAAAAGTACCTCGCCCAATCACTCCACTAGCAGTCACAATTTTACTCACCCTCCTTTATTTTTCTTTATAGCAACAGTCAATATCTAAATAGAAATTGATTTATGTGTATATTTATTGTTTTTTTCCCACTGTTCTGTGAGACCAATAACTTGGTTTAGTCACTACTATTTATTTTCACCTTTTAGAATTTTCTCTGGTATGTAATAAATAATAAATATTTGTTAAATATATAAGTAAAATAACAAACTAGTTTGGCTGGTAAATTATTGAGAAGAAGAATAAATTTAAAATTATAAATAGTTTTTTTTTTCACTTCAACATTAAGCATTCCAATTTATCTAGTAGATACATAGTTGGAAACATTCATTTTTCCAAAAGAGCTTAAAATATAAAGTTATATTTATGTCATATGCCTAAAGGAACAATTAATATAACTAAAGGGTTCAAACTAGTGTCTATAGTATAATGTAGCTTTAATAATTATTTATAGAAAAAAAATGAGTGAATTAACAAACAAACTTTCTTTAAAATATTGGTACAATTTTTCTTCTTGAACTCTCAAGAGTATAATTTCTGGTCCATTTATTTATCTTATGTAGAGTTCCAATGGATAGGCAAATTTCAAAATGTAGGAAATAAAGTCAATAGCAACAGTAATTCATGAAAATTCTCTCTCATTAACAGCTGTTTTACTGCAGGTAAACATAAGATGCTTTTAAAATAATGTTTTTTAGGATGTCACCCTTAAGAATAATGTTTCCAGGTATAATGAACCAAATAATTAATTTTTTACCAACTTCTCTAGTTATTATTTTATGATCCCAAAGGGAAGTTCTATGTTATCCTGAAAGCCAGTCATTGATCAGGATTTAAATAGTATGACATCACACTGGGAGGTAAAAGCATATTGTATCCGTAAGAAGTTTTAGTGTACTCTAGAGTTACTTCGGGATCACAAAGTAATTAGCCAATAATGTTAAAAAGTTATGGCTAATTTAACTAATGGTTAATGGAGCCTAGTTAAACTGCCAGAGTGGATGAACCCAGAGAGACTTTGTGCAGAAACACACATTAAAATGAGGGTCCTTTATCTCCTTCTAGAGTGTAATCGGTATCTGGAATGATGGGTTCTCATTTTAATAATATGCCAAAAATATGGTTTTTAAAATACTTTTAAAATGTAAGTGTGAATAGTTACTAACAAAAAGACAGAGAGTTGTCACTGAGTGTATCATATAGATCAAAAAACCGTTCTCAGGTAATCCCTAAGAAAGCATCTTTTTCTGTGACTACTAGGGTAAATGGAACACTAATAAATATAAATAAGATTCTTCTTTCCTCTACAGTTTTAATATAAAGCAATAACTACATTTATGATTCATGGAATAAAAGTAAAATGTAATTAAATGAACCAATGGTCAAAATGAAATGAAATGAAAAGGGATATAGAGAAGATAGATTTGCAGAAGTAAGGTTTCCAAAAAGGTTAGAAAAAATGGCAATGTCTTCTAAATAACAGTTTTGAAGATCCTATCTAAAGGGCAATGCACCATTCTTTATGAGCTTCATGTTTTATTCATTTAATGGTTTGAGCTTATAGAAAAAAAAATTCACAAAGCTAATGTTATAGAATAGATCCTTTACTGCAGGAAAACTCAGCTTCCTACTGCGAGAAATTCACTTGTTTTCAAAGTACCAAATGTAAGTAATGTATGAACAAATTGACTTACAGACCAAAGACAAAAGAAAAAACTCTACACAACAGAAAAAGCCTTTAATGCATCAGGCTATGTAAGCAAGTTTGGGATGATTCTAGTTCACCAGGAGGAATTTCTTATTATCCGTATGTGGAATACAACTTGACAAATTTATTATGATTAAAAATATTGAGAGCAACTAGCATAACCACCACATTTGAAATAATAAAAGGATCTGCTTGGGTCTCTAGTTTCCACCATGAAAATAGGCAATGACAAAACTTCAACTTAACGTATAAAAGGAATGGTATTTTCAATGACATGGCAGGATTCAAATTACAAATAGTAAATAAATCAGAACTTTTTCCAAAGTCATAATACAATCTTTTAAACTTTAATAGAGTTAGTCAAAAATAATTTTATAAAAAATGTAAAATACAAACAACATATAATTCATTTCCACATGGAAATCATATATTTATGTAGTCGAACTTTGCTGATTATGTACAATTAAAAAAGCTCTATGTCAAGCACTGCGGAGCAGTGGACAGTAATGTTTTTAATTTCCATTGTGGATAAGAAAAAATTACATATATTATAAAATTATAATGTAGTCATACAGATATATGTATATTTTTACAAATTATACTATAGTAAGTTTAATATAGGGTCAGCCTGTAAAAAGTACTAATATAGAGCCCAAATTTGCTCTCAGATTACAGTTAAGGAGAGGTTGATTCCAACAGGGAGAAACTGCAAAGCCATTTAAAGTAGGTGGACTTTAAAGTAGATGGGGTAGGATTTTAAAAGTATAATATCATGGGAAAGATATATTAGGTTATTTGAACAACGTCTCATCCACTCATTCATTTAACAAGATAAGTAGGAAATGCCTTTTCCTAGGGAGTAGAGTGTACACTAGAGATGCAAAAACAAATTAGAAAAGATATTTGCACTTAAAGTAATCATAGTTGAGAGAAAATGGCAGACAAATCAAAACTAAGCAGTTTGACATTTTCATTTCAATCATAAAATTACATGCAAACTATTACTAGTGGATAGAGGTGAAGATCATAACCAAGCTTCAAGATGTCTAATTAGATTTTCAGAGGATTAATAGGAGTTAGACAAGTTAAATAAATTGGTTCAAATACCAGGCAGAGGAAACCAAAGTCACAAGTCAGTTTAACATGATATAGTCAACAATGTAAGAAATCTGATGTTAATGGAGCAGAGATTATATGTCATGTGGCTTTGAGAAACAAGATGGGAGGGATAGGTGTGGGAAAGACCATCCTGTAGCTTCTGTAGGTTAGTAGATGTGAGGTGCACAAGGATGCAAGTGCTCATTTAACATGAGAAGGTGTACAGTTTAGTTAGTTAGGTGAAATGTTCCACTTGATGCCGAAGTCAGTGTGATTCTCCAACACCTTCTTTATTCATTAAATGACTATCCTGGCATTGGTTGTCTTTTGTACCCTTTATGGATAAAAATTACAGTATCCACTGTGATTCTCAATAAATACTTGAGAATAAGTGAATATTAGTATAATAAACGCTGAGATATTAGTTGGAGTTGTTTTTTTTTTTTTTTCCCTGGCCAACTGCAGATGAACAAACAATTTTAAAATCTCAGTGACCTATAATAAAGCATTATTTCACAATCCTGGGGCTAAACACCAGCTGTGGTCAGTTGATCGTATCAGTCTTGGGTAGACACAACGGGTTTAAGGTTGGGTTTAAGTTGTGCCCTGTCAGTGCAGACAATATTGATCCCAAGAGGATAAAAATTGGTTCTTGGTTTGTGTATGTAGTATTAGATATTATAATAATTTTTGATCTTCCAAAAAACCATGATATAGACATAAAGACATGGTATATCTATTAAATCAAAATTTTATGGTGTGGGGGCAGTGGGAAGGCAATTCAGAATTAAAAAAAAAAAAAAAAAAAAAAGATGTCCAAAATGTCTTCGTTGAGGGGAGGAAATACTGTAAAATAAGGTACAGAAACACTGGCTTAGGTTTTTCCAAGTAGCCTCATTCTATGATCCAAAGTGAAGGTGCAATGTCTACCTACAGCATGCTTTTCCTTCAGGCAGAGATCAGAAACACTGAAACGCCAAGCCAAATCATTCACGCACACTGCAAGCAAGCTTCTGTGTGCTTTGTTTCTGCTCGCTCTCCATTACAGAAAACAAATAACAGCCCGAAATTTAATGAAGTATGTTTACCCTACTTGTTCTAGTAGGAGACATTGCAAATTCATAAGGCAAAGGCTGTGTGTGTATGCTAGTGTTATAACCATGACTAGAGAGGGGAATGCAATAATCTAATGTAACACAGATGAATTCTGAAGTTGTACAATGAGTATAAACAACCTACAATGGTGCCAATCTTTAGCACAAGTATTTGGGATAACAATCAAAAACTGGGGCTGAAATTTATAAAACAAAGAAGAGTTACTTTGAGCAACTTTTTCTCCTTGAACTTGCATTCTAACTCACTGAACAAATTGCTTGCTAGTTAGCATAGACAGCATTTTGACTTTATTGAGCTTTTATGTAAGATCTGAAACATTTGCAAAATCTCTGTTTTAAGCTGCACTAAATATTTAGGAGATAAATGACGTAAACAGAATATAAGAGCTCATGGAGCTTAATTTTATTAGCAGTTTTATTATTTAAAAACATATTATCAGAAAATGTCTATGGATAGTATGTTTCTATGGCTGAAATAATCATACCAGTATGGATAAATTACTATGAAATGATATCAGCAATAAAGTTACTGGATAGTTTGCTCTTGTATAATGGCAGTAACATCATCACTAAGTTCTTCATCAATAGGGTGGAAATAAATACTTCATAGTCTATAAACTATAAAAGACCAGTCAAGATGTATATATTAATGAAAAGCAGCTGAAAGTAAGGATCATTAACTTGACTTATAAAAATGGTGAAGCATTTTCACTGTGGACTTGGAAAAAGTCATTGATTATTAAAGTGAACATTTAAGCTATTCTAAATACATATTAATAATGATAATAATGGCTACATCTACAAGACCAAAGTATCTTAGGAATTAAAACAGGATGAAACTAAGAAACAAACAAACAAACAAAAGTAACTTTTGTTTCCTTCAAATAAACAGCTCTGATGGGGAAATTAACAAAATAAAAGTTCTTTGAAATCAGTCAATAGCTGTGAGTTAGAATGTGGTTAATCATGTAGGCTCTAATGTCAGTTGCCTAGGTTTACATCTTAATTCTATTTAATTAGTCATGGAAAACTTCACTTACTTCATCTAACACTGAGGAGAAAGTATTCGGCCGGGCGCGGTGGCTCAAGCCTGTAATCCCAGCACTTTGGGAGGCCGAGACGGGCGGATCACGAGGTCAGCAGATCGAGACCATCCTGTCTAACCCGGTGAAACCCCGTCTCTACTAAAAAATACAAAAAACTAGCCGGGCGAGGTGGCGGGCGCCTGTAGTCCCAGCTACTCGGGAGGCTGAGGCAGGAGAATGGCGTAAACCCGGGAGACGGAGCTTGCAGTGAGCTGAGATCTGGCCACTGCATTCCAGCTTGGGCGACAGAGCGAGACTCCGTCTCAAAAAAAAAAAAAAAAAAAGAAAGTATTCAATAAGTATTGTTTATTCTTATTTAATTGCTATCCTCAAATCTTCTGGAACAGATTTCAAAAACTGTCTCTGTGGGAAAAAAAAAGAAAAAGAAAAAGAAAAAAACCACATATTAAGTATTTTCAGCTTTGCAGGACACAGGGTTGATCACAATTACTCGACTCTGTCATTGTAATGTGAAAGCAGTTCAGCCAGCTCCGTCTGATGTTATATTTCAACTTCACTATAAAATACTACCAGCAAACACTACCCTTTTACTCTCAAAATTATTGATTATTTGATTAGCAGCTATTCCCCCACCAAACTATCTTGTTTAGGTATGCTTAGTATTGTGCTTCAATTTTCCAAAGGAATAATTATTAAAACTAATTCATTGTATATTCCAGCAAGAAGTTAGCTGTTCTATGAAATACGTGCTCCCTCTTATATAATGGAGAAAGGTTCCTGGAAAGAAGATGTCTAGTCAGAGATTATTTTCCTTCGCCAAGTTCCATGTGGACATACGATTGATTTTTAAATCAACAGATTGTGAATTCAATCTATGTGGGCAACTTACAAGGCTGACACATAAAAATTTCCTCATATACTTATTTTGAAAAGTCTGGGTAACACATTCCAAGGTAACCCAGGGAAATACACTTGGAAGACTGCAGCACCTCCAGAGTCCAAATGACTGAACTGAGCCTCTCTGCCAAAGGGCAGGAATATTCATATTGGACTATTGGATCAGTCAACAATATACTTTTATATTTTAAAACACCTGAAATTTAAAAGTTTATTTGTTACTACAGCACATATTAAAATAACTAATTGACAATTTACTACTGGGCAGTGAGCCCATTCATAATAAAACATTAATGTGTGTAGTATTGGCTTGGAAGTCAGGTGGTAGTCCCTGAAAAAGATCTAAAAAAAGGTAAAAGATGAAGTGCCTGCTACGTGAGTAGCTCTAGAAGAAATAACTGAAAGCTATAATGTTAGTACATATTAATTACTTCCCATGAATTACCGAAAGACAAGCTAAGGCAAACTATTTGTTAACAGAAATGAAATTAAGTAGATCAACCAGAAATTCTGTTTTAAAAAATGCACTCTAAACACTAACTGGCAAATCATGAGGTGATAAAAGGTGTTGAATTAAAAAAAAAAATAAAAACACATCCTGTTAATTTTTTTCGGTTGGACAAAATGTTAAATAAATTCCACTTTTTTCCCCAAAGTCTATTGTTTCAGATGCTTACAAGGTATCTGCTACTAAGCTACAGGCCCAAAGTAGCAAATAAATAATCATGCTTCAGAATTGTGTCTAGGAAAAGAAAAAAAAAAAAAAAAAAGACATGAAGGATATAGAAACTTAGCCCACTTTATTGTTTTCAGTGACTAAGAATCAAGAGATGTTAATTACCACAATTTCAGCAATTACTCTTCACATGCATCTTTATTTTCATTACTGGTAAAAAGGATACCGACATATAGTTTATGATGTTTGGTTGTAATAAAGTGAGGAATTCCATTTTGTGATTATTTAGGAGATGAAGTTATCTGCTAGGTGAAGGAAAACAGTGGCTTAGTATATCTGAGAAGAGTAGAAAATACAGACATGACTACTATGTAGAAAAGGAGACAGTTAAATTGAAATAATAAAAATTTTAGCTCCTTATCATGGAGTGACTGGCTCTGATGTGAGGCTATGGGTTTGTGGAGATATCTTTATATTAATGGTGTGTGTTGAGAATCAACAGCCTCTCTGTCAGCACAGAAAAGGAAATCACTGGCTTGTTTTGAATTGGTGTTTTCCCAGGAAATATGAGGAAAAAATGTGATGCCAGAGACAAGAGAGCAGGGGAGATTCCAATGCTGACATAAAAATGGATCAAGTGAAATAACCCTGAAGTTGAAATTAGATACAGATGGAAGGGAAGATATGAGTAAATTTATAAGTAAGCAAGACTCAAAGCAGTCATAATTCTGTAAAAAGTAAATCATAATTCTGTAAAAAGTAAACAGTGTATTTGATACAATATAGAAGCTAAATGGAAGGATAAAAGATTGTGATCAGAAAATGAGCTTGGCTGATTTCAGATGAATAACATTTCTTTAATGTTACCCAAGGGTGTAAGTTTATAGATCTGAAAGTGGTTTGAGCAGAAGGAAAGGTGACCCCTTTCTTATATCTCTAGGACATCGAGGCAAGAAAGAATGAGCACCATGAGAGTGACCTGAGCACCCATGCTTTATTATTCTTCATCCCAAGAGTCAACTGATTTGACAGCATGGAATTAAAAATGATAACAAACTTACTGTAACAGAAAAATGAGTAAGAGGCATAACAATAGATTAGTGATTCCCAAAATTTATGAAAGACACATATGAAGGATTTTTGCTCAATAGAAGAGACATGAAAGATGATTTCATGCACATGAAGGTGCTGTGGTTGAGGTGGGAGCCAATCTGACTAAGAGCTCATGTAAACTCAGTAGTTACATGTTTGTTCTCTTCTTTGCCCACTCCCCTCCTCAACACTTCAATGCAGAGTGAAAGGCAGCCTGGCATTTGCATTTAACCCAGTCAAAACCCCGAAGATATTAATAATTTGAAAGCACTGCCAAAAGAGAACTGGTGTTTCTGATAAAAAGTAGGTAATCCTGCAAAAGAAGACTATCTTCCCATCGAAACATTTGAAAAAGAGCTGAGATTAAATGATCTTACCAATATGCAAGACAGCCCTAGCTAGCCTTCTCTTCAGTAAGAGATGTACGGTGGGGAAAGACAAAAATACACAAACGAAAAGGAAATCTATAAGATTTAGCCACAATACTCAGCATAGTCTGTCATTATTTAATACATTAGCAAAGAAAATAACATCTAAGAGAAAATAAAGATCATTTATTAAAAATAACCTATAGAAAACCAAATTAAATTTTACAAGATATTGCCTTACAAAAAATCGGGAGATTAACAAGAAAAAGAATAATTTAATCAGAGGGCAAGAAAAAGCTCTTAAAATTAAAAATGTTTACTGAAAACATCAATATATGAGTTAACTAATAGTCATTTCACAATGAAAATGTACCTAGCTAGTGAAGTAGAAATAAAGAAGGTATGCTACATCTTAAAAATCTTACTTTTTTATAGTGAGAAGCAATAGATATTTTTAAATTTTAAGTTACAGTGGAAATAAAAATAAGTAAAAATGGAATTTTTAAAAAATAGTATATCAAGTAAATCTAAAGAGCAGAAGGGTAGGTTTGAAGACTATCCATATCTATTATAAACATTTTTGTATCATTTAATAGAAACAGAATGGCATAGAGGACCTCTGTTGTCACACATGTTTTTTCTGAGGCCCTAAAGCTGAAGACACTGAGTGGTAAGTACCCATTCATATTCAAATTTTCATGAGATTGTTTAGTGATGCATAGGATCCATTGGATAGTTATCTGATTCTTAGCCCATCACCCACTTTCTGGTTAGGAGAAAAAGAAGATGAAAATAAAAAGCAATTCAAAAGTAAGGAGACTATTAATGTTCTTGTTGGACAGATGCATACTTTGCAAATATTTTCTCCCATTCTGTAAGCTGTCTTTTCACTCTGTTTATTATTTCCTTTCCTGTGCAGAAGCTTTTTAGTTGGATGTAATTTAATTTTTTCTGTATTTTGCCTTTGTTGTTCATGCTTTTGAGGTCTAATTCAAAACATCCTTCTCCATGTTATGTATTATTTCCCCTATGTTTTCTTCTAGTAGTTTTTTTTTTTTTTTTTTTTTTTTTTTCCCTCATTTCAGGTCTTACATTTAAATATTGAATTTATTTTGAGTTGATTTTTGTATATGGTGAGAAATAGGAGTCTAACTTCATTCTTCCACATGTGGATATTAAATTTTCCCAATTCCATTTATTGAAGAGACCGTCTTTTCTCTATAGTACATTGTTGGCACCTCTGTTGAAAGTCAGTTAGTTGTGGATTTGATTCAGGACAAGGAAGCCCCCAAACTGGGACTTAGTTCAGATTTCTTGGCTTCTCCCAGGAAAGAATTCAAGGGCGAGCTGGTGGCGGTGTTAAACAGCAACTTTCACTGAAGTGTCACTGTAAACAGAGGTACTGCTCCTTGTGGAGCAGGGCTACCCCATAGGCTGTGTGTCCACAGTAGCACTTCAGAGGCAGTCCTGCAGTGATATTTATACCCGCTTTTAATTACATAAAAATTAAGGAGTGGTTTGTGCAGAAATATCTAGGAAAAAAGGTAGTAATTTTCAGGTTGTTGGGTCATTGCCATGGAAAGGGATGGGGACTTCTGGATATTGGCATGACAATGGCAAATTGACATGGCACACTGGTGGGCATGCCTTATGGGGAGGTGCTTCTGCTCTGGATCTGTTTCAGCTAGTCCTCGGTTTGATCCAATGTCAGAACCCCACCTTGAGTGGAGTCCTACCTCCTACCTCAGATGTATTTCTGTGTTCTCTATCCTATTGCATTGGTCTATGTGTCTATTTTTATGCCAGTACCATCCTATTTTGATTACTATAGCTTTGTAGTATTCTTTGAAGTCAGGTAGTGTGATGCCTCCAGCTTTGTTCATTTTGCTCAAGATTGCTTCTGCTATTCACAATCTTTTGGGTTGTCACCCAAGGAAAGAAAATCAGTATGTCAAAGAGATATCTGCACTCCCATTTCTATTGTAGCACTATTTACAGCAAGCAAGATATGGAATCAACCTAAGTGTCCATCAATATATGAATGTTATAGAAAAGGTAGTTATATATACCACATTTCCACATATAAACAAAATACTTTTAGCCATAAAAAAGGAGAAAATGTTGTCATTTGCAGCAACATGGATGAAACCTGAGATCATTATATTAAGTGAAATAAGCCAGGCACAGAGAAATACTGCACGATCTCATTCATATGTGGAATCTGAAGATGTGTATCCCATAGAAGTAGACAGTCGTATAATAATTACTAGAGTCTTGGGAGGGTAATAGGAAGGATAGGGAGATTGGTCAATGTATACAAAGTAATTGTTAGATAGGAGGAACGCATTCTGGTGTTTTATTTTATACTTAGGTTGACTATGGTTAGCGATGTTGTATATTTTAAAGTAGCTAGAAAATATAATTTTTTTAATGTTCTCATGACAAAAATATGGTAATTATATGATGTAATGGATATGATAAATAATTTGATCTGATATTTATACAATGTATACATGTATCAAAACATCACACTCTACCCCATAAATATATACAATTATCGTGTGTCAATTAAAAATATTTTTTAAGTATGGGAATATTTTAAAGAATCACCAGCAGGTCAATTCTTTTTTACAGAATTCTAGCATAAAATGTCTTCTCTCCAGGATAGAAATATAGTGATGTTTCACTTCAACAGTTTAACTCAAAAAGAAGATGAGTCCAAGAGTTTGCTTAACTGAAAAAGACTGGATTTGTCTAGCAAATGGGACTGGATTCTTGTCTCTGCATGGATGTTGAGCTGTAGAAACCTGTATACCATAATAATTTACTACCCTTGCTGAGTAGCTGAGAGTGTTTTAAGACTATTATTCATGCACCCTAGGCTTTGGAAGCTACTATGAGTGACTCTCAGTAAGAAAAATCCTAAAGATGAGAAGCTGTCTAGAGCTGCTGAGGATACTAGGTTAAAAGAGAAATCAGGAAAGAGCCTTACCTCTCTTTCAGAATTTCATCAATTTTGCAATGGACTTAGTGGACACCGGAGAAGGAAGCCAGACTGAGGCATCTTGACAGGAACCAACAAAAGGGCTGCCTAATGCGGTGAAGAAACCATGAAGAAAATGCTTCTGTGATTTGTGCTATTAGAAGCAGAACTGAAGAAGTATCACAAGAGGATATCCAGAAAATGTTTTTCCCACTTTAGGAAATGGTGCGATTATTCACTTACTATCCCTTACCAAGAGTCTGAGGAACCAACAAACAGCCTATGAGAGAAGGAGACAGCATTTTGGGTGGGAGTGTTATGTGGAGAACACCATTCAAGAGTATAGAATCACATGTCAAATGGGACCTCACGTTTCCCTTTTCCCTCTCTGTTCTATCCTGTTCTTGGGGGACCCAGAAGAAACTAGAACAGTAGGGGGAAAGGAATGAATGAACAGGAAAAAAGGACAGGTAATTTGATATTTATTATCACCATAAATTCGGGAGCCTGGGCCAGTCCAGAGCAGAAGAAGAAATGTGAAGATTTAAATGAGATATGAGATAAAAGTATGATTTGCACTGGACTGAGTTTCTTCACACCTGAACGAGATCTAGAATTTTTTGATGGGACACAAGTTTCTTCCTTTGCTTGGTTGATGTTGGAAAAGAAGGAAACCAAACAGTGATTAAGATAGGGTGTCAAACCCCATTTCACATCAAGTAACAGTCTTAGGAGTTTTATTTTCTTTGACGATGAAGCAGCTTCTACATTTATAAACATTGAAACTCTGAAAGCTTACATTTGAGTCTGTGTTGAACCATTTTGTTTCCTTTAAATGTTACTTTTGACTCTTTTGATCTTAAAAGAGTTCATTATTCATTCTCTAGATGTTTTGAGCCAGGCTTTGTATTTACATTATTCATAGCTTCCCAATTTATCCTTTTTTATCTTTCATATTCTTTCAATTAGCTGATTCCCTAGATTTATCATTCATCAAAATAGGAATAAAAGTGCTACATTGACAATTTTGTGTGTGTGTGTGTGTGTGTATTGTATGTGTGTGTTCCTAACTTTGAAAGTCATTCATGTGTTAGAAAAGATTTAAAGGACACTAAATTTAGCCAGCAATCCCATTATAATTATTATTTTGATATCAATCCTTAGTTCTAACAGTTGTATCTCTCATCACTAGAACTTACTGTTGCATGTTTTCAGATCAGTTTTATTTATCTATCCATTGATTCAACATATATTTGGTAAACTTCTTGTCAACCACATGTGATACCAGGTAAACCAAGAGAAACATTACTGCTATTATATAAAGGAAGTCAATAAACAAAAGGTAATAATTACAAACATGTTTTAAAAGAGTTTGTCATTTTAGACAAGAAAATAAAAAAAAAAAATTAACAAAACATTTTGAAGGCAGAAAACACATATATCAGATACTTGGTGGTTAGGGTCATTTTTGCTCCCCATAAGACAGATAATGTATATATTCAGCAAACACATACTAAGGGTTGTCTTAGTTTGTTTTGTGCTGCTGTAACAGAATACCTAAAACTGGGTCATTTATAGAACATAGATTTATTTCTTGTAGTTCTGAGTCTAAGAAGTCCAGGATCTAGGGGCTATGTGTGGTGAGGGCTTTCTGCTGTGCCATCACATGATGGCTAAGAGAGCACGTGAGAGATGGCTAAGAGAGCACGTGAGAGAAGGAGAATACAGAATTGCTTTTAGGCAAACCCACTCTCACAATAATGAACTCCCTCCTGAGATATATTAATCCATTCATGAAAGCAGATCCCTTATGACACAGTCATCTCTCATAGGCCTCACTTCTCAATATTGTTGCTTTGGGGATTACATTTCCAACACATGCACTTGGGGGCACACATTCAACCTATGGCAGTGACTCAGAATAACTCATATAGAAGGAGCCAAAACACAATGTGTCTTTCATCTTAGTCTATTTAGTCCCTATTTGGTTTAATTTTCTGACGAAAGAGAAATCGGAAATATACATTATTTATAACACAGTGATAATCCAGACTTTAGTGGCATTACTACAAGTCAGATCAAAGCCAATACATAGGAATTTCAAAAATAAAACATATTCATGAATTTTAAATAAAATACTTGAAATAAGTACAGTAGAATATGTTTATATTTGAGATCATGAACATTAAATTTCATCATATATTTGGAAGGTGATATTGATCCAATTATTTATTGGAATAGAAGCCTCCTCCACTATTTGCTGATGTTCACATTTATAAAACTTGATCAAGCAGGTAGTAGTAAACACTTCCTGTAGTCTATGTTGCACATGAAGTTTGTCTGAGCACATTTATCTAACCTTAATATACCTCCTATCAAGTTTATATTTTTAAAATCCAGATGAGCATTTTTGAAGGAATCAGGTCTTTATTTCCATTATTGAAGGAATTGGATCTTTATTTTTCTCAATCCCTTGGAAAGTTTAGGAAAATAATTTGCTCATATTTCCCAGATATTGACTAGTACCTTTCATTTTGCCTTTGTTTTTTAGAATAGTTCAGCCGTCTCTGATTTAATGTGGTTTTTACTCTCTTGCCTGGATGAAATTTTAGTAGTTTTAAATTTATCTGTTTTAATAATAATCATGGAGAAAACATTATTAAATATAACAAATATTAGGCTTATCTCCACAATAATTTAGCCATTTAAGCCATGCATATTTTGTATATTTTCATCTGCATCTCAGAAAATAAATCACTATCATAAAATCATATGTAGAAAAGCACACAAGCATCTTAAATGGTAGTCATTTCCATCACAGTTTTTGAAAACCAAGAAAACTGAACAGCAAATAATATATTTTGAGTTAGATAAACATATACTGCAGAAGTTTCCAAAATCTTTACCGTAATTTGAATTGATTTAAAATTTACAGTGGGAAAAACTCTTCTAATAATATACAGACTCCATGTAAAGGATGTAAAAAATTACATGAGTCCTATGAGTTCATATCACAATGCTTTGCTCTTTTAGTCTGCATTTGAGCATTCTCTGATAAATGGTACTAATTATGTTTATTGATGCACGTATATACTAATGAATATTATCTGTGGTCTTACACATACCTGGCATAGGAAAGGATACTTCTTCCTACTCCTTACACAGAGGATTTGGTTTTACAAACTCGTGTTCTACACTGATGTGAGTAGAGAAGGCAGAACCAGTATTTCCTTTCATAATGGAAAGACACATGTGCATGTGTGCACACACGTGCACATACACACAAACACACATGTGCAAATACATATGCACACTTGATGATCAGTATGATTGTCATTGAAAACATAGGCTGGACTAAGAAATTGAAATTTTCAAACCCAAATTTGTCCTCCTTGGAATGTTTTACCTACCAACTCTCCGTATTTAATTTGTACCTTAACCTCAGTCTATATTCTCTCTTTTAAAGGTGGAAGATTAAACATGTAGACTAAAGGAAAAGGAAGTGGAGGAGAAGGAGAAGGAAAAATCTGAGAAACAGAGGTCTTATATCAGTGAGGTAAAATCTAACATTGCTTATTGTTATTTGAGTAAAAAAGAATTGCGCAGAGTAACAAACAAATACAAAACAATTCAAAGCAAAATAAACACATTTGAATCCTCTTTCAGCCTCCTGGTACCCAAAATTTCTTCCTACCTTTAAGCACAGTTACCTCTAATTTTAATAAAAGCTAAAAATCACTTTGAAAAGTAGAAATATTCAAGTTCTATATCTTTACATGTGTATTTTTCTGTATGTATATTACATTTCACTATAAACTTTTTTTTTTTTTTTTTTTTTTTTTTATA